>NC_080041.1:121795919-122011000 GCF_012489685.1 Lotus japonicus | reverse complement strand
GGTCAATGAGCCCCGTAAGCTCTTCAGCCAAAGGAAGGAAAGAGTGCAACTCCCAGAATAAGTCTTGATCAAAAGCCAAGTTCCGGATCTGGTTGAGAACACGACGGCTAACCATGGCTGAAGGGATTTATGAAAGCAGGAAAAGAGTTCTGGAAAAGAAACAAGGGAGAGTTTGGAGAAGTTACTGAAAAGAAGTAACAAAAAACGCTTTATTTATAGGGTAACAACCAAGGAATGCATTAATTAATGGCAATCAGTTGCCAACTCTTCATCTTATGGTTATAGGCCATGCAGATTACCACCCCCATCGTGAATAGCTTTGGCTTTTAATGAACAAAGACTTGCATTGAATCAAGAAAACGTGGTATAAGATTGCAATAAATTGGTTCATTCCCCAGAAACAAAGCGACGACTATGTAAGGGGGTGCAAGGAAGTTTGAACGGTGCAACAGTAAATGAATAGCCGTTAAAATAAATGCGTAGTGGAAACTGAAAAGACTTGGCAAATTAAACGTCAAATTATATGGCTTAGGTGCCAAAACCATTGTCGAAATATTACACGCAAATTGGCATCGAAAGCCATGGTTAGAATAGTGCCATCATTACATATTAATAAAAGAAAGTCCTACAACAGGGTTTTAAAAGAGTTCAAACAATCAGCAAAGGTGGCAATCTTGGCATCGAGATCCTTCTTCACAGCCTGATCAATCTCCAATTCCTTGATAACCTCTTTTGTCGAGATGATCAGAGCCTTGGAGTCCTTAGTAAGCACATCCAACTGATCCTTCACAGCAGGGCCTTCCTCGACCAAATCAGCTCGCTTTTTCTCCAGTTTGGTAATCTCTCGATGCAGCTCTTCAAGTTTGATGTCGACTTCAGAGATTTCATCTGCGATCAAAACCTTCCTAGCAGTGAACTTCTTGAAGTCCTCTTTCATTGCTGCAACTTGAGCTTTACCAGCAGAGACTTTTGCTTCCTTAAAGCTGACAGCTTGACCAACGTCCTTGACTTGATGAAAGGTGGCTGAAGCATCCACTAAAAAAGATTGAAGGTTGGCCAAAGCAGCAGCCTGTTGAGAATCGAGTTTTTGGCCAAGAAGGAAGACAAGCAATTCCTTAGCAGCATGGCTCGCTTGAGGATCAGCTTGGATCTGGTCGAGAAACCCACTGGCGAAGACAATAGCCTTCAGCCGACCCATACTCTCCTCGATCTGCTGAGAATTGGCTACCCCACTAGATTGAGCAGTCTCAGCAGTGGCATCAGCTTGACGGGGTGGAGAGTCCCATTCCAAGGTGCCATCGAGAAAGCCATCCAAAGCTTCCAGCGGGTCCTCCTCAAATAAAGTGTCGAGCTTTTCACTAGACACATGAGATGAAGAGCCACCCTTGGTTTGAGGCGAAGGTTGCACAGTGGCAGTCGATTTTGGAGGAGGCATAGGGTTGTCATCCTTGCCTGGAAGAGGCTCTGTTTCGCGGATGGGAGAAGTTGCACCCTGAGTTTCCTGCAAGAAAAACCTCTTTAATGCCCTTTCGATAAAGTAAAACGCATATTAGAGGAGTCAACAAAACATGAAAAGTATAAAGATACCTGGCAAGCAGATTCCTTAGAAGGGCTCGAGTTGGTGGAGCTTCTGGAACGGCGAGGAGACTTATGACTAGATTTGCTCCTGACCTTCCTCCTTCCCTCAGATGTGGAGGTCTTTTTAGCTGAGGATGCGGCCTTGGGAGGTTTCTCGACACCTTCAGCTTTGGATTTTGCAGGAATGGGAGCTGGGGAATTCTCACGGGATGGAGGATTGGAAGTAGAGTGCTCATGAATATCAGTCTAAAGGAAACAAAACAAACAAGAGATGACTCAGATTAGGAAACCACGGGTTAAAAATGTCACAAGGTACCCTCGAGAATGGAGAACATACCTGAATGGCGGCGCCGCCACCACCCTCTTTGTCATCGACTTCTGTTTGAGCATCAGATGCCAACTTAGAAGCCCCACTAGGGGTGGAAACACCAACCCCCTTGGCCCTCTTCTGACTGGCCGAAGCAACAGGCTTAGGTTTCCGTTTTCGACTCTGTCGAAAAATACGTCAGCCCATAATCCAAGGAAATCGAAAAGGAAAAGGTAAAAGCATGAGGAAAGTACCTTGAGCTTGTCAGCAAGACTGACATCATCATCCTCATCATCATCATCATCATCCTCAATCACGACTGGCTTGCCCTTGGAGGAATGAGCCACTGGGGAAATAACTTGAGGAGCTGGTCGAATAATGACTTCAGCTGCAAACAAAAGAAAAATTAAGAAGTAAAACAGGAAAACCAAGGCCAAGTCGAAGTATTACCTTGACCAATACGCATGTTCAGCGATATGTGGTTGAAGATTTCGACGGGCACATGATACGGAAAGTTCCATAGGTGGTACTTAGTCCAAGTCACTCGCTTTCGAGGAGGTAGAGCTTGATTGGCCAACACATTTATGTTTACATGGTCAACCCATTTAGGCAAGACCGGTGGAAAAGCCAATGCAAACTTACTCGTAGGCAAAGACGGGAACCTAAAGCCAGTTTTTCGAATAACAAAAGATAGACCTTCCTCACCAGGAGGAACCACTAACTTGGATTTCTTGGCTTTAAGTTCCCATTTTTGCCTTAATACTTGGGCTACTTTCGCAACTGTATCTCGAAGGCGAAGAGTTGGGTAATATACCACACCAAAGAACTCTTGAAAAGATCGAATTTCTGCCAGGTGCATACCTTTGGTCTTCTTCGGATCCTGCTTCTGCAAAAGAAAAGCATCTGTCATGCATTGCAGACAATCGACGAGGGGCTTCGAAATTTGAGCCCAATACTCAGACCACCAGGCTTTGAAAGCATTAGTGGCATAATATGAAGGAGCGTAAGTGAAGGGGCTCAGGTTGAGGAGTCTCTTGTTATAAAACTGAACAGTCGTGTCGAAAACAGAAGCCCTCTTAATAGCTCCGGGGTACAGGACTAGACTCTTGTCAAATAAAGTGTTGGGTAGAACTTGGCTAAGCCCAAACTGTCGAGAAACCAATTGAGGGTTGTAGCCACATAGAGTGTAGTCACTGCTAGCAAAGCCCACAGTTAAAACCCTAGGAGATAAGAGGGTCCTCCAAAGTGTGATGTGGTGCTCCTTGGGCAATGAAGAATCAGAAGCATTAGGATAAGAATTCCTCAGCCAGAAAGGGCCACGAACATCCTTGCTGTAAGGAGAGAAACTGGAACGGTAGTGCTTCAGCTCGAGAAACATGGTAAAGTACTTCCTGAAATCAGCTTCGAAACTCGACGCATCATAAGCAGGGGTAAGGGTCTCGAGCCTATGAGCATCAATCCTGGTGTTAGAAACAGTTGGAGGATTATCTTGTACCGGCAGAAGAGATTCGAGGACTGCATTCAACCAAAGTTGAAACAGCCAAAGTGGTCCAGCCGCATTCAGAGAGACGGTCTTAGTATTCCGGATATCCTCGACAGCTTCATTCAGCATTTGATACAGGTTGCCAAGGACGAGCCTAGCCATAGCAAGTTGTCGACCCTCGTGAAGCAGATTGGCTAAAGGCAAAAGCTTGGCAGGTATGCGCAAAGATTTGGTGCAAAAGACATAAGCAGACAGCCAATACAGCAAGAAAGCGACATGTTCAGCATCAGACACCTCACCACTCTCGACATAATGGTCCTTAATGAATCGACTAAAAGAAATGTTGTCAGTAGGAATCGAGATGGGTTTAACAGGAGCAGGTGCAGAGTGATAATCATCACCAATGGGCCACAATCCGGTGATAGCAGCAACATCCAAGAGGGTGGGGGTGATCATACCAAAGGGAACATGAAGGCAATTAGTGGACCTCTCCCAGAAATAAAGTGCACTCAACAGCATAGCAGGGTTATACGAGATTGGAGATCTCGACAGCTGAATCAAGTCGAGAATCCCTACATCCTTCCAGTGTTGTCTCTTATCTTCCTCAACCCTATCTAACCATTTCAGGTAGGCCTTGTCGTTAGCAGAAGGGTTAGGAGGGGCTGAACGAAAGGCTCGTTTTGGGTCAGAAAGAAATGGCATACGGTAAGAGGGTTGAAATGCCAAAATGAGCTCCTCTCCCCTAACGCTAGGGTGAAATGATTCATGTTCTTCAGGGAGACTATTGGGCCTATCATGCTTCACTACTTTCAAAGGACCCAAAATGGCGCGTAAAGTACCATTAACAGAGAAAGGAATAAGTACCTGGGATTTCCAGATAGCTCTCTTCTCTGCTTCGTTGGGAGGCTCTGGGATTGCCACGCGCTTGGACTCATCCAGCTTAAGCTCAGTGGCCAACGGAATGGTTTGCTCAGGATTGGAAGCCATTGAAAGACGCAGTAAGTATTTCAGAGAAGACGGAAGAAGATGAAGTGATGAAGTCTGGAAGAATAAGTTGAAGGTTGGAGGAAAGAGTAAAGCTTGAACAAGGAATACCAAGAGGGTATTTATAAACAGAAGGGAAAACGGAACCCAAGCCGCATTGAGCAGCAATTTATAAAAATTTGGGGTCCAAGCGATTATTTTATTAGTTAATTCATGTCACCTCTCAGCTTTTTGGCATAGGTGAAATCATGGCCCTAAAAAGGCTATAACTGTCAGCTAGTGGAGAAGTCATCAGACGTTATGGCTGCTGATTGGACTTGAAGATCGAATGGTCGAGAGCACAAAGCATTTGAATCGTTGGAATCGAACGGCTGCGATAAAAAATGCTTGGTGTCTTCGAGCTAAAGCAGTCGACAACCAACATTCTTGGGGGGCAACTGTTAAGCCAAAATTACAAGTACTACAATTCTCGACACCATGGTGTAAAAGTGGTTTCTCGACAGAAAGGGTTTGGCGAAGCCGGAAACTCAGCACACGATGTCCCTCAAAGACAAGTTAGTAAAAGCCATAACTCGACACACTCAGAAGATGAAGAAATCTCGATCATCTTAATGGAAGAGGCAGTTACCGAGTAACAAGCAACTACAAGCACGTGCGTACACCCACGATGCCACGAATAGCAACGGTTGCCCACGACTCAGAACCATCCACGTGGCAATAGAGTCACGTGCGCGAAGACCATCGGCTAAACGTGGGGTATGGCGCCAAAATTCAAAGACCACGAAGCCATCGTGCATCCAAGAAAAACCGCCAAGAACATGGGCAGAAAGAACACTATAAATAGAGGAAGCAGCAGCAGAAGAAGTGGTTCCCAACTAAAAACTCTGAAAATTCACCAAAAGCTCTAAACGTCCGCATCAATGAGACTTCGAGAGCAAAACGTGATGATGGAGGAGTATGTTGCAGAACCAACGCTTTAGTTTCCCTGCATTTCAGTTTGTTGATTTCCAGTTCTTGTGTGTAGCTTGTTTTGTCGAAATTTGCTTTCATGTTATTTTAGTTTGCTTGACTGTTTTGTAATCGACTCATATTCAATAAAGTCCAGTTTCGTTTGAGTTGTTTATTGTTGTCGAGAATACATTCGTTCACACACTACACTTTGGCAAAGCGTTTTCTCAAAAGGACCCCGAATCTAAACTTCCTTTAGTCGAACTAAGAGGATATTTGTTTACCAAAAATCCGTGTAAACACATACGTGTTTAGCTAGCGTGATATTTTAGTTAGCTATTTCCAAACGCACTTTTTTAATGGTATAAAATTCCTAGTGAAGGTGTGTTATATGTTTTTTTTTTTGTATATTTTGATTGTATGTCCATATTTTTGTATGTTCAATAATTAATATTGTTTATACAAAGCAACGAACTTAAGGGCCCGTTTGGTGCGAAGTATAGTATAAGGCCTGATAGTATAAGACCTGATAGTATAAGTCATGATAACTTTCTTATACTATCCAGCGTTTGGTCATACTCTGTATAATTTACCGTATCGTTTAAATTAATGCAATTTTATGTTTAGTGAAGTATTGCATAATGGTTTATAATAAAAATCAAATATGGAGGTGATTATAACGGTGGTGGCGGTGGTGATGGAAGTGGTGGTAGGTTGGTAGTGGTGGTGGAAATGGTGGTAGGTTGGTGTTGGTGGCGGTGGTGGTGACAGTGGAGATAGGTTGGTGGTGGTGGTGGCAGCGATGGTGGTTGTTGTGGTGGCGATGATAGGGTGGTGGTGGTGGTGGTAAGGCAGTGGTGGTGGCGGCTGCGGTAGGGTGGCGGCTACGGTGGAGGGTGGAGGCAATGGTGGTGGTGGTGGCGATAGGGTGGTGGTTGTGGTGGCGGTGGTGGCGATAGGGTGGTGGTTGTAGGGTCGGTGGTGACGGTAGGGCGGCGGTGGTGGTGGTGGCGATAACATCGGTGGTGGTGGCGGTGACGGTGGTGGTGATCGGGTGGTGACGGTGGTGGCAGCAATGATGGTTGTGGTGTTGGCGACGATAGGGTGGTTGTGGTAAGGCGGTGGCAGCTGCAGTAGAGTGGCAGCGACGGTGGAGGGTGGAGGCAATGGTGGTGGTGGTGGTTGTGGTGTTGGTGGTGGCAATAGAGTGGTGGCGACGATTATGGTGGTGGTGGCGATAAGGTGGTGGTTGTGGTGTCGGTTGTGGCGGTAGGGTGGTGGTGGTGGTGGTGGCGGCAACACCAATGGTGACGGTAGGGCGGTGGTGATCGGGTGGTGGCGGTGGTGGTGCCAATGGTGGTGTAAGTTGGCAGCAATGGAGGGTGGTGGTGATGGTGACTTATACATAACAACCTTATCATGTCTTATCCATCACTCACATGATGGATTAAATAATACATCATTTTAACGTATAAGGAGACTTTGATGGATAAGCTTATACAATACAATGTCATCACCAAACAATGGATAAACTCAAAATGTATTGTATAAGCTTATACTATCATGCCTAATACGGCGTGTCAAACGAGCCCTAAGGGAATTGTTATTCAGACCCCTATAGCTATTTAAACCCGTGAAAAAGTGTAAAAATACTAAAATACCATTAATAAAAAAAAAACCCACCCACCCCATCCTCACATTCTCTCTCCTCACTCCTAACCTCTTTCCTCTTTCTTCAACCCACCACCACTGCCGCACCCACGGCGCCGCCGCCATCACCACAACCTACATCTTCTGTCGTTTTTTGAAAATTTTCAACTGTAGGGAGTTGTTTCTATCGCTTTTAATTTTTTTATGCAAATAAACGCACTTCTAAAGTGAGTCATTCACACACTTTAAAAGTGCACGCACTTAAAGCGTGCGTCGTTAACGCACTTATAAAGTGCGAAAGAAACGCACTTTTAAAGGGCAAATTGCTGCAAATTTGTACATAACTGATGTCAGATGATTTTTAAAAATTATGAGACTCCAAAATAAATCAAGTTAGAATATTTGGAGATTTATGGTGGAATAAAAAAACTTCAAAATTCAAAATAAAATACCAGATGAAGGAATTTGGCTAAATTACACAAATCTTAGAAGCTTCAAAGAAGGTGCTAAGTTACAGTCGTTTGATTTTTCTCTTCAACTTTGCAGTTAGTCGCCTGAGCATCTGATACAAAAAACTGTCAACTTTTCCAAACCGCACCCCTCCTGATTGTGAAGCGACTACTAGAAGGTGTAGGAATTTGGAGATTCTGACTGCATATTTGAGCTCAGAATGGTCCTGTTACCTTAACGAAAAAAGTGTTAATCCCAAATTCCTTCCAAAAACTAAACAGGAAAAAAAGGAAATTTGTGCGTTCCGCTCGCACTGTGAAAGTGCGACCAAGACGCATGTTGAAAGTGCGTAATGGACGCACTTTGCAAGCGCGTTTGGTTGCACATTCAAAGTGCGAGCGATTTTTTTTATAAAGGGCTTTTTCGGATTTTACGAATTTAACAGGGTCTAAATAACTGTCGGGGGGTCTGAGTAACAATCCCCTGAACTTAATTTGTACTTTTAATCCCTATATAATATATCACATGATTGTGTGATTTGATCACAAATATTTAATACAAGGTATTTTTGTCTATGAAATTTTAGTTTGTGGAAATTAGGTATGACCTACAATTTGTCATCTAATTTTTAACGAAACGTCTTCTATGTGGACCTCGTTAATTATTGACATGTTTCTAACGAACTCACTTGAGTTTAATTTCAGACGAAAATTAAAATCAAATATTTCTCTAATCGCATGGAATAAAATGAGTGATTGTTGTTGTGCACCAGGACCATTGGTGGACCACATATAACTTTTTTTTACAATTTTTTTATCCAACATTGGATTTAATATTAAATAAAATTGAGTGATTCACATAATCTCAAATTATATTATAGATTCCAAAAGGAAAAAGATTAAATTAGATAAAAACTTGATATTAGTGTAATAGCTTTTACAATTACTTTGTGTTAGACTTGACCTTCCACTTTATCTGCCCCCTCTCCTTTGTCATGGTGTTGTCATCATCATCACCACCATGACCAACCACTATTTCATCACTCAGTCTATCTATGACATTGCCACTTCATTCGTCTCCCTTCCCCAACAAAACATTCCCCACATAAAGGAATCCCCTAATTTTGTCAATTGTTTGTGTGTTCTTATGCATTTAATCATCCTCTATTGTCGAAGAATCCACCTCTTTCTTCCTCGCTTCTTAAAAAAAGTCTCCTTGCCGCCATAACCACCGTCTTCAGTCATCAGCCTCTACCAAAGCTACCACCTTCATAAGTACAATGAAGCTATCCAGCCTCTAATTGCCAAAAAACACAAACCCCAACTAAATTTCAGAATCCTCATTCTATTCTCTCTCACTGACTCTCACTCTCTTCTTAGAAATTCCCAAATCAATTTTGCATTGCCTGAAAGTTGAAACTGAAAAAGGAAAACCGAAGCAACCTTAAGAGCAAGAACGAATTGAAGATAAAAAAAAAGAGGAAGCACGGAGAATCTGATGAACCGGATCATGGAATTAGAATTCACGTCAAAGCCACTACAGGAAAAACCGAGGAAGTGTGAGAAGCAAGAGAAATTAGAGAAGCTGAAGGTGAAAAGCACCACCGAGAAGGGAAACATGGGCAACATTCACATCTACGACGAGAACACCATCCGCAAGCACACCGAGCAGATGAACTACCTCCACCCCTCCTTGTACCTCGACGACGTTGGGGGGGGGGGGGTGCACTAGAGAAGGAATGAAGGAGGAAAGATTGAAGGAAGTGGTGGACAAACATTTTCTCTGGTGCAATTGTGAGGTTCGGTGGTGGTGTCAACTACATGACGACATGATGCATGGTTCCGATGAAATTATAAAAGAGTGGAAGGGGGATACTTCTATATTTGAGATAATTTTTACTTTAACCAACTTAATTAAGTGGTCCTTGGGTGGACCATTATTTCAGCTGGTCCATCCTAGATTGCGCCCCGTAAAAGGCAACTATACTCTAACAAGAAAACAAAATCAATACTCGCTACATTTATTTAGAGCATATCCATCCCTAGAACTTTAGGTTTGAGTTCTTAACATTGTTCATGTGTGCTCAAAGTGTCACAAAGGATCTAAGCAACTTATAAGTAATTAATGTAGATTTCGCTCCAATGACAAGTTCTTATTTAAGAATTCAAAAAGCAAAACACCTTGTGGAAGGGGCTGGATCTTAACTTAAGATCTAAGATCTCCTCATTAGCCTGCTCCAATGGGTGAAAACCCTAAGATCTAGTTCTTAGCTTAAGAACCTGGAATGGGCGGCCCCTCCATAAATTTAGGGTTCCTGCCCAGGAGGCGATCTGGTCCATAAGCCCGGGATGGTAAGCTTAGGTGGGGCAATAATTCTCAAAGTGGCTATGGCTACAACGAAGAAGAAGTCTTGAAAAGGCAGACTAGAGGGTGTGATTACACTCATTTAGGCGTGATTGAGAGTCATTTGAAGAACGAAAAACACCTCTTCATTTTAACCAGCGAGGGTACTTGAATGTCAGACTGAAGGAACATTGTAAGGACACTAGTGTTGAGCGTTATAAGGCCCAAAGTCCATTAGGCCATAGAATATATGGTTAAAATCTACCCACTATAAAAGGGAGATCTTGTAAAAGGGGCTGGTTGATTTTTATCTAAAAAACGGCTCGATTATTAAAAGATTTTACTTCCGTTAGAGTTTTAGATCTAGATGTTCTTATCGCTCACCATGCTTGAACTGGTATATTTTTCCCTGCGATGTCAGCAATTTGCCTATATTATTCACGGATTGCTTAATTACCTAACTACTAGGCGGAAATTTGGTGGAGGATCAAAGATTCCAGGCCCACGGCGTGTTTAAAGTGGTTTCGGCAGAAAGAAGATAATAAATTATCTCAACTGAGCAAATGAAATAAATAAAATTAGTTCATTTATTTTTATGAATTAGAAAGTTTCAGATCCTGTTAGTATATATGGGCATTTTTTTTTTAAATATGGACATTGTTAAATACTTAAATACTTTTATATAGATCTTCAAATGATAGCTTAAGGGGTAAGAGTTAAGCGACATATTGACTAGAGAAAAAAATATCCAAAGATCAATCCTTAAAATGTGTAATTTATCTTTCCAATTTACCAAAAAAATACATTTATATAAACATCTAATCACATTACATACATCACTACATTATCGTTTCAGTTTTTCTTTTTTACGAGAGGAAGGCTTTTAAAGTTTAGTTTAATTATGATGCAACAAAATAATAAAACCGGCTAATTAAGTATTTATGTAAAATTTATCAGCGGCAGTTCGCGCGCGCCATTTTGTGGCAGTTTGCAGCGATTTCTGTCTATTTATAATTTGCGGCGCTAAAAAACCATTACAAATACAAGTGTTGCTGGTGTTGTTAAAAATAGTCTACGCAAATTATTTTTAAAAATTTATTTACAATTCGAATGTCTAATTATTAAACTCAATTTACCGGCTATTAAATTAGTAGGAGGAGAACTATATATGTTAATTGAATTTGCTGGGGCAACTTAAAGTACAAGGTTAAGTGTGCCTTAGCTAGTGCCATTAGTTGTGGGTTGCAAAAGGCCCTAATAACAATAATTAAGGACAATAACTAAGTTAATTGTTGCCTACCAAATCCTCCCCCACCATAAACAAAAGCAAATGAAAGAAAGTGGGACAGAAATCCCAGCAAACACATAGAATTAGTAAAGGTATGGGGGCATTTTGGAAAAAGCCTAAGTCCAAAATGGCTGTTATGATTATAACCAGTGTATTATATGTCTAACACTACCATCATTTCAATGATTCCTTCCTCTAGACGCGGATATAGATTATGTTAAAAGTGTATACATTAAATGGATATATTTAAGAAGTGCACATATATTATAATGTATATAAAAGATGATCAATTTGATGTGTGTTGAGATCTATATCTTTGATGGAACGAACGACCAGATCAATCATCATCACTTCCAAGGCTGTTGGTGAGTTTGATGCCAAAACGGCATGTGGGGTATGCCAGATAGAATAGTTGACACCATAAGCCATATTTTGAGTCTTCTTGTTACTCCACTAAACTATATTATTAGTTTGGGGTAATTGCTTCCAGAACACTACCCTCCATCTTGTGCATTATACGATCGAGGAGTACCTAAGCTTTTCAGTGAAGAAACTTCCTTAACATATATTTTAATTGAATGGCAACGTCAGCCATGGACGCCCATGGCATAAAAACGAAAACGGGCAGAGAAAAACATTTTTCATAAACTTAAGTACATAGGGCGGTTTCGAAGAGTTTATTTATCACATAACATTTTTTTTATAGGCAAATGTTAGTGGTTAGTTGTTAGTAAGTTAGAAAATTCATTCAAAGTTCCCTTCCAGAATTCGAACCCTGGACCTTTCCCTCCCCACCCTTATGTCTCATAGCTCTTACCATTTGAGCTAACCCTCGGGGACAAGAAAGACTCACTACAAGAAAGGGTGATTTCAGAATTAAAAAATGAGTTTAATTTTGATGCACCGACGGTGTAAAGTTTTTTTACACCGTCAACCAATCAGATTTTAAGGATGTGACATGTCAATTAAAGAAATTAAATGAAAAGAGAGATTTTCTCACATTCTTGAAATCTGATTGGTTGACGGTGTAAAAAAACTTTACACCGTTACACCGTCGGTGCATCAAACTTTTTCTCTTAAAAAATTAGTGTCATCCTTGACATATATTGATATTAATTTTCGCCCTTATGCGTGGGCTAAACTTATGCGTGGGCTAAACTGATGCGATGCATCAATTTTAAATTTTAACTCAGTTAACTACAATGTTCGCTAATTGTCAATTATTGTCAACTTCAAGTGACTACGCTAATACCATAGGCCAATGTGGCGTACGTCCGCGTTTATTAGCTGGGTTCATCACTAACATTAATTTCACGGCCAACCTAGCATGACTAACGCTAATATGAAGTAGATCTGCTTCATCTCTTAGGCGGTGGCAAAAGCATAAATTTGAGAATAAGTGGGTCAAGATCAAAGAGGTGAGCAAATGACATAATGTGACATATATATATGCCTACAATAATTTCTACAACTCATATACATATGTATGATATGTAAAAAAGTAAAATTGAAAAGTTTGGGGACGGGGCATGACAACATCATGTCCCCCACCCTCCGCCCCTGCTCTTAGGCCCATAGGTTAGCTTCAGCTACCTTCAGCGGTTACTCCGTTTGGTCATCCTTATAAGCATCACACTCTCCCTCCTCAAACCATCACACTCCCACATCTTCACAGCCGCCCCATCTCATTGACGCTCTTCCACTACCCAACCTCTCCTCATGTCGCCGCCCCAACCTTCAACTCCCCACCTCTCCCCGCCCCTACCCCTCCTCCCCTCAAACCCTCACTCCCACATCTGCACTGCCACCCTCACCGCTCTACCACCCCACCGTTGTCGTTGCTACTACCATCGTCGTCGCTGGGACGACCCTTGTTGGTTCTGTCACCTACGCTCCCAAATCCTAACGAACTATATGTTAGGCAGCTAGTTGATAAAGTTAGATTTTCAATTCTTCTAATTGCATATACTGAAATAAAAATTCAGATTCTTCTAACATTCATTTTAGGACCCCATACGGAATACACAATCATCTTGTACATCATCGTTGAACTTCATAATCGAAAAATGTGCATAGGAAGTTTTCTAGTAGCTAGAAAGACCATCAATACTCTAGGAAGATGCATGAGGGGAGATAGTTTTCTCGAAATTACGTTCTTGATTTGTTTATCTTATACTTCACTTGAATTGTTGTAGTGAAATGCCTATTTAAAGGTATTGTGATTTGAATTGTTATTTTAGGACACGATAACGGATGGCGTCTGATGACATGTGAGACAAGCAACACAACTACTACTGGAGAAGCTTTTAATTACTTATGTTTGTCAATTTGAAAGACCTATAATTATAATTGCTTCTGTCAACATATAATTCTTTATAGTGTCAAGTTGCAGTTATTTGTAATATTTGAACTTTGAACTTGTGGTGATTAATTTGTTTGAGATTGAAATCTTCTGTTGGCTCAATATATTGATATGACGCTTTATTATGACAGGTGCAATATGTTCTTATATGCTTGATGCTATGTGCATTACCTTTAGCTTGCAAACTTTGTGATGGTTACTTACATTATTTGCTAGTATTTAATTTGAAGGTCTATAAATTGGCTCTCTCGTGTAGGCCGAATTGTATGCCTAACTTGAAGGTACTAAGCACATTTACTTTACTCTTAACTTGGAGTTACTATGTAAAATACTTTCAAGTTAGAGGTATAGTTTGGTCTAGTTGAGAGCGACCTCTTTATGAGCCTGCAAAATGTGAGCTCATCATCAATTTGGCATTGACAGTGTTTATTAATGTTGGTTGGCCATAGCCCACACAAACTTTTTTGTATTTTCACACCAGCAATAGTGGGATTGGTGACGGTAGCGAGAGTTTTCTATATATACGATTGACACTAATTGGCATGAATTTGTGAGGGGCATTGTTCCCAGAAAGTTGTGTCGAAAGTCGGCCAAACCGACGCTAGCCAACCGACATGAAGTGTTAGCTTCAAGCCGTTTAACGTAAGTCCCGACGTTAACATTGAGCCGATGCTAAATCGGTTATAGCGTTGCTTTTGGCTTTTTAGCGTTGGCCATGAGCGTTTTTCTTGTAGTGACTTATCTAAATGTTTGACAGAACTTATATATAAATAACTTGTGATATATTTATAAGCCGTTTTAAACTTATTTTCATAAACTGTTCTAATTAACTGATGAATAAATACTTTACACCTACCTATAATATGCCTTATTGCTACAAAGGCGTAACTAAAATATTTACTCAATCACATCTTAAGTCATTGTTTGCAAATTTTACCACATATAAGCTTACGGCTTTCCTATTTGCCTTCCCTTGGATAATTGATTCATTCACATGATTTTATATATCCAATTACTTTTAACATATGTTTTCAAGAAGTGTACTAGCTAGTTTTTAACCTATGATTAGGATACTAAGTCTATATTTTAAAAAAAAGTATTATTAAAAGTATAAATAAAAAATGCATTTTAGCTCTGCATTATATATAAAATTTATTTTGGCCAAATCTCTCTTCTTGGTTAAGTAGACTATTATTGAGTCCACATGATCCCTTTTTCCCATAACTTGATATACATTACGTAATGGTCATCAATCTATTATTAATTCACACCTATAAACTACAGCCTTTAGACACAGCCGTTGAGCTTTCAACATCAAAACAAGTCACAAAGAAAGAAAACTTTGGATCATTTTATAATACAACAACAACCTATTATAATCGAATCCCAGTACTAATTAATCACAGAATTTAAAGGCTATAAAATGTTGAAAAGCAGACAAATCAACCATGCGCAGCTATAGACCCGTGATAGTGATCGCACTTTTTCAAAAACTACTTCAATGAATATATAGAGCTCTCATCATCTTAACACTAGGATGGTGTTAATTAATGCACTAAATTCACGATTTATTGTATACTTAACTATTTTATATATAGAGACACAATCAAAGACGGTGCACGTGATCCTACATGATTTCATGACATCTCTTAGTACCGTTTAATTTTCATGTCAATCACCCTTTAATTTTTATCTAGTTACTTGTATATTGGTTATAAAAGCTAATCATATTAGAGTTCTGAACATTCATATTAGTGCATTGTTAACTTTCAAAATTAAGGCATTAGTGAAGAACATTCACAGCTTATTTCGTTGGGCTTGCACTTGCAGTTTGTCCACTGGATATGATCTCTACCCCTTGTCGAGCTTGGTCATCTTTTTATTTTTGATCGGCGGCGTTGTCCTTGTTTTTTTTTTTTGTAATATGTTTTTTTTCACTTTCATTGTGTAAAAAATGTTAGTATACATTGCAAATAGGTGAGCTAAAATTCCTTTTCATACCAACATTTGCTTGTTTACCAGAAAAATGACCCCATGTTTGAGGTTCAACTATAAATTTTACCACCTCGAAAAAAAATAATATACATTCTACAATAAGAACTTGCGCTCATTTACTTTTGAATTTTTTTGATTTAGACTAGAGTATCTCTTAGCTTGTTCCCCCTCTTTTATTGTAATTTTCTTGGCCTATACATAATTATTTTTGATAAGGTCTTAAACTATCTCAATTTCATGGTTGGCTAACTAGAAAAAACCCAAACGAACTCTTTGTCTTTGTTCCCCTTTTGTATTTTTCCCTTTCCCAACAATAATTCCACGTCCATCGTCTACAGTTGTCTATTCATACGCATGTTTATGTATCTATCACATAATTTTTAGAGGAAACTAAGTTGTTTACGTCTTACTTCAAAATCGAATAGATCAATTCCAAATAGAAATAGAAAGGAGACAAAAGGAAAAAAAATATAATAGACAATGTAGCAAGAAAATAGTTGATGAAAACTAGATCAAACAAAAAGCAACAAAGAATTATACACCTCATGAGTATAAATGATTAGAGATACATAAAAAAGGAGAGATACATAACATAGTTATACGTAGTTTGTGATGTGGTGTGATTAAAAAAATAGAGAAAAAAATATCTAAAGGTGTATATGCAGATGATTTTCTTTTTTTTTAGCTAACCTAATTGTTTTTGAAAAAGATTAGTGAACACATGTACAGTGCAGCTAATTTTCCGATGTAAAAAAAAAACATAAACAGTGCAGCTAGCGCACTACTAGACACTCATATCTTGTGATGATTTTTTACTGTTTTGAAGTGTTTTGACTGTCAGAAACCATCACAAAAGTGAATATCTAAAATTGGTTTACTTTATGTATTAGGATTCAATTGTTTTAATATCTGAGAAATCCGAACTCTTTATTTAATCCAACCGTCGGAACCCATCGTTGAAGATTTTTTTGTGTGAAAAAAAATAGCTTACATGGTGATTTAAGGGAAATGAATGAATTTACAGGGTGAAGGGTCAAAATTTAAACCATGACGATTAAACTAATTTACTAACAATGAATAACTAATATTTTGCCTATAAAAAAAATCAGGACAAACAATAATAAAAATCAAGTAAAGTTATTTCTATACACCATATTTTTATGTCTAAAGTAATTTTAGCCTGTACAGCCAAACATGTATCAACATCATAATCTAGTTAGTGATGATGGTGGCATTTTTGTAATTAAAGCAAAACCGAGGGCCATTGTGGGGAAAAGGACAGGTCAAAAGAAAGACACCCCGCCAAACACAGTCCTCGCTGTAATAGAATCATGACAAGGAAAAAAAACTACCTCGGTACGTTACGATGATTTACCAACCGCACGCTCGCGTCTGCGTGTCACGTAAGCACAGTTAGCCGTAGATTACATGGGCCCCATGACAAACAATGTGGGGACAGCGCGTGAGTACTGGCGAGTGGGCCCTAGAGGGTTTAACAAATTGGTAGCAAATTAGCAATGATGTGGTTAAGGGAAAAAAACCAATTGATTTTCAAGTCGTTGAGTGAGGAGACAAATGAGTCAGGTTTACATACAAGCTTTTTTTCTTTTTCTTTTTCTTTTTTCTTAACCTTTTCAAAAAGCAACTCTAATGGCCACCCTTTAGATTCTTCTTCTTATTCATCTTCTTCTTCTTCAACTTCAATCCTGTCTTGTTCCTTTTTGTACCTGGAACCAGCTTAAGCTGTGGTGGTGGTTCTATCTCTATGTTTTGATTAATCATCACCCCATTGTGCTCTGCTCACTCTCTTTGTTTTTCTGTAAGTTTTTTCATCTCTTTCTCTACTACATTTCCCATTTTGATTGCAGTTTGCATGCAAGTATCTCTCTCACTAACTTTACTCTTTAGCTCTCTGATTAGTGTTTTTTTTATTTTTTTATTTTTTATCCCCTACCCTTTTGCTACTTTGGCCTCAAGTAGAAGTGTTGATAGGGAAGTAAGTGTTTGCAATTTTGTCCCCAAATTTCTTTCTTTTTTTGGTTAATAATTGAAGTAGAGTAAAAATTGGATTTTGACATGGACCAAATTTTGGAATGTGGTAGATTTTGGTAATCTTTAGTAATGCATTTGAGAAGTTGATAATCCTCTTGCTTGATCTCAATTTATGATTTTTTTTAATTTGTGTATTTGGAGCCTGCAACATTGTCTGCAATTTTTTGGATTTTTGTTTGTGTAGATCTATGTAGTAGTTACACGTTTGTTAGGCAGGAGAAGCTATGCCCTCTTAATCTGATTTGTGTCTTTCTTTTGTCTTGTTAGGAACAGCTGTGCTGACTTGAAAATTAGTTTGATAATGTAGTTTGGTAGTGCGAATGCTTGTTGACATGGTGATTGGCCTGATCCCTCTTTTTCATTAAAAATAGGGGGGAAATCACTTTTTGTTTCTGATTGAAATCAAACACAGCATAGGGGTGAGATTGTGTTTATGTTTTTTCATTCAATCTTTCCCTTTTAACTATTACTACTTATGGTAATTGGTTCTGCTATACCTTTTTCTTCTGTTAAGATGGCAGTTAAATGAAATGGGCAAATGGCTGTTTTAGTCTAAACCCATCTGCGACTATTTTGTTTCCAACTCTGAGATTTTATTCTTTGGTGATAACACTTGATGATGTTTTCCTCCTTCAAACTCTAGTCTTCTGTAGCAGCACTTCAAGTTTTCATCCTTTTATACAGAACTTTGATGGTCTAATTTACATCATCAGACATGATTGATTGGAAAAGACATTTTGTGGTATGGATCTTTATACAGTTTTATCACACACCTAATTGATTGGACATGAATTTGGAATTTCCTCTAACTCTTCCTGTTGACTATTATGCTTGGACTTGAATTTGGAATGTCCTCTTCCTGTTGACTGTTATGCTTGGCACGGAACAGTGATGCATCTTAAAATGCAGATGCATTTTGTATGCATAGCTCAAAAGGATGGAAATCTAGAGCTTTAACAACTATCCAATCTAGTTCAGCTAAATGACGACATATTTATTTAGTATTGAATATTGATCTTAGAAGTAACAGCCATCCCTAGACCAACATATTTTCCAAATTTTTAACGATTCTTTCATGTTCACCTTCATTGCATTACAGGGCCATGTGCCCTCCATCTTACTTTACTAAGATGGGTTTGACAGTAGTTACTCATGAAGAGATAGAGTCTTCTGTAACTTTGTTTACTTTTGACTCATTGATGAATTTTCTTAACTGACGATCTCATACTGTATTGCATTTTTTACCAGGCCACATCCATTTTCACCATGACAAAGATTAGTCCTGAAATTGAAATCAAGATGCCAATGGAAGCAGTTCCGCCAGTTTCAGCTGATGTGAGCTTTATTTCTGATAGGTTTCCAAAGTATAAACTTGGAGCTGATAGCCAAATTCTGGAAGAGACTGTAGAAGATAACCAGGGTCCTTCATTGAAGGATGTTATTGAACAAGAAGCTACCAATTTGTCAGACCAGCACAAGCGCATCTCAGTTCGTGACCTTGCCTGTAAATTTGATAAGAACTTGGCTGCAGCTGCTAAGTTGTCTAATGAGGTTCCTATCATTTATATTTTCTTATGTTCACTATATTGGTTTTTTTCCTTTCCTTAATAGAGAAAGCCAATTTCGATTCAACAGCCCAAGTTCTATTCACATTGATCTCTTTGCAGTTGAAATAAAGTTTGTTAATGACTTTGATTTGCAGTTCCTTAGCTTCTTTTTTTGCACATTTAGGACATTAGTTCTTCTCAACTTCTGGTGATATATTGCTTTTTCATGGTATTCAGGCAAAGATAAGAGAGGTGGCATCTTTGGAGGGACATGTTCTTTTGAAGAAGCTAAGAGATGCTTTAGAATATTTAAGAGTCCGTTTTGCAGGAAGAAATAAAGAGGATGTGGAGAAAGCTATCTCTATGGTTTGTTATTTAAAATTACTCCATTGTTGAGTGCCTGACTTCATTCAAAGTTTAAAATGGCATTTTATTTTCAGATATTTGAGCTTTTGGGCCAACAGCCACTTTTATGGAGCATACCTACTATTTTTTTTCTTTCTTTTTTCATATATTTCTTGGAGACTGCATAAGGAAATTCTTTGTTTCTTCTTCTTCAATTCATGTTGCATCAACTAAACAATGTATTTCTCACAGGTTGAAGCTTTAGCAGTAAAGTTGACTCAAAATGAAGGAGAATTGATTCAAGAGAAATTTGAAGTGAAGAAGCTTTTGAACTTTCTCAAACAGGTCTTCTTTGACATCTTTACTTTTTGTAAATGGTTATATAATCTCCATCAAAACTTTCTGCTAACTATTATGATTTACTGGAACAGTTTCTAAATTTTCAATACTAATGCTTTGTTCAAATTCTAATATTTTATTTGAATATTTTTTTATGATTATAAAACAATGATTAGACAGTTCATACTATTCAAATTGTATTGTGTAACTTGGTGAAGGCATCAAAATCTCATAGGAAGTTTTTCCCATTCACTGTCACCTTCAATAAAATCATCACTCGTTCCTTTTAGAACAGGTTTTTGCCTTCACATTTTATCTATTGAAATTGGTCATTCTGAAAACTATTTTCTCTAATTTTTATGCTCTTTTATAATATATTACAACAACAATGATATATTCACTAGAAGTACTAGTATTTTGTTCAGATGCTGCTTCCCATCATAATTTTATTCCTTCTCCAGGGCTTTCTGAATTAGTGTGGAATTTCTAGTTCTTCCATTTGTTTTCTAAAATAATCAAATCTGAATCCATCTTTGTTCTATAGGCTTCTGAAGATGCTAAAAAGTTGGTTAATCAAGAGAAGTCTTTTGCTTGTGCTGAAATTGAGAGTGCTAGGTCAGTTGTGCTGAGAATTGGGGAGGCACTCGAGGAACAAGAACAAGATTCCCAAGCTTCTAAACCGCAGGTTCTAATTTGCAGTTTGATTACACAGTTATTTGTGTGGGTGTGTATAACTTTGCATTTTACAGTTTCATAACTAAATGCTATACATTTAAACAATCTTTCATGTGTATGAGGGAATCATATGTATGAGTTACAAGAAAAATTGCTAAACATAATTTTGGGACAGATAATAGGGCTTCATTCTCTGTCTGGGGCGGCACTGCTACAAGATTACATATGTTGGAAATTCATATGAATTTAATGTCATCATTAATTAGGAAAATTCAAAGTATAATATATGTGGAATACCTAATGCATATACCTTTTTGGTTGTTCCTCGCTGTCAGGATGTGGATGGACTAGTAGAAGAGGTTCAAGAGGCTAGAAGAATCAAACTGTTGCATCAGCCAAGCAAGGTGCATTGCATTTTGCTTCCTCAATACTGTAGTCGGCTTGTAGCTAATAATTTTAGCATAACTTCACTGCACTCCATTTTATGATGATGATGATGATTTCCAGATTTTTAGTAAAAGAATTAACACTTCTATTCTTCCAAAATATCTGTGTTGTATCTGTATCTGAATCTGAATTGGGTAGTTACTCCCTTACTAAAAAGTTAACCATTGCTAGGGTACCACTTTTTCTGCTGAACTGTGCTAAATGGGTTATTTTGATTTCGAAACATTTGACTTGCAAGCAACACATGTTTTGAAATGCATATGAATGTTATTAAATGCTGACATTTGGTTTGTATTGTGCAAAATGGGCTTAACATATCTACAAATATATTTCATTTTATATCAATTTTTATGTGTGTAAATATATTAGTATTCATAGCTAATACATTCTTCTATACCTGTATTTCTAAACCTATGAAAGTTTTCATATCTATACATCATAATTTAAACAATTTTGTTCTTCGATTCTAATTTCCCATATATCACAATTTGAATTTTGTTCATAATGGTGAAATAATTGGCTTTTATGATTTACAATGATTTCAGGTTAGGGCAATGGAGTATGAACTTCGTGCTCTAAGGGATCAAATTCGAGAAAAATCTATATTTTCAATTAAGCTTCAGAAAGAGGTTTGTTGATATATTATCAATTTGACTAGATTTGACTGTGCAGTTTTATATTTAACTTTCGTCATAGGATACAATATTAGTTTATTTTTCTACCTCTCTTCCTACTGCACAAAGGTAAATCTAAAACATGCCAATGAGGGTTGTCCCAACTGGTAAATTGAACTCTAAAAAAAAAACTAACAAGTTTTGTGTTTTATTCTTGATGATCTGTCCTTGACAGACACAGATCATCTATAAGTAGTGCTGTAAGCTCTTACCAAGACTGGTGGCATGCCCCTAACCATGGAATGACCCTCTCCCTAAAATTTTCTTGTACTGACAAATTAATAGATTTTTACATAACTCTTAAGTTGACACTAGAAGAACAATTAAAAATCATTTTGTTTATAAGTAACTTTTAAAACAGTCAACTTAAAATATAAATTAAAAAGTTTAAACCTGAAATTATTAGTTCTGCTCACCACATTTCATCTGCGAATATTGCTCTTTCCTCAGTTCATCCTTGGGCACAAAAGATGTTTATACGAATAAATGTTGTTAAGATGAGTAGTGGGAGAAGCTAATGTTGACTGTACAATGATATATGGATGATCAAGATTAATTCCTGTCATTGTACATTTATGTGCTTTGTACACATGCACACCAACGCAAATTGCACACATTTGCACATGCATGCACTTATGCACGGGCACAGACACACACAACATAGGTGTACAGTGTCCGGTATCCTTTATTAAAGACATTTCCCGTGTTGGTGTATCCATGTCCTTGTCGTGTTTGGTGTCAGTGCTTAGATTATAGCTAACATGTTTCACAAAACCTGGTTTGGTTTTTGAACATGACTCTGAGTCTCAAATGATAGTTTGAGTAGAGGTGAAAAAGTTGCTTATCGATTAGGT
This sequence comes from Lotus japonicus, assembly GCF_012489685.1. Classification (NCBI taxonomy): domain Eukaryota; kingdom Viridiplantae; phylum Streptophyta; class Magnoliopsida; order Fabales; family Fabaceae; genus Lotus; species Lotus japonicus. The sequence goes on along the minus strand of NC_080041.1, from coordinate 121,988,679 downwards.
CAAACCATGATGTGTGAACTTTAACTAAAAAATGTTATAAAGATTAACTTTTAAGTGCCAGTATGCTATGCACAACCGTCTTTTTCTTGCAATAACTTTGTCTCCCCCATGCCAGCTAACAATGAGCAAGAGGGATGAGGAGAATAAATCTCATCCGTATATGTTACATGGTTCTGAAGCTTTGGGTTCATATCTGAAAGTCCAGCCTCGCTCGGGTGAAGTGCCACAGGTTTCAAAATGTTCATTTCAGTGGTACCGCTTGTCATCTGAAGGAAGCTGGAGGGAAGTTATTTCAGGTACCTCTATATTCAAGCATGTTACAATTCAAGATTAAGTCAAATAGTCAGGATTTGGTTTAGGTAACTTTCATTCTTCCACTATCTATTTAAATCAACACACAATGTATTACAGAATAATGCATTGTCGCCCAAATTGCACTCGTATGAGTGTGTTAGAATATGAAGTCATTCCTGGGCCTCCACACATTAGTTTAACTTTTTGGGTTCATTTGGTTTTTGACATGGTGCCAAACCCTATTTGGCCAAATAGTTAGAAATTCAATCCTTGATAAGTCCTTTGTTTGATGTCCGTGCTTCAAAGTCCATATGGATGAAATGGTTAAATTTTAGAAATGAAACTATTCTTGAACCTCGACCTAAAAATTTAAATTTTTAAGGGAGTTGGATTATTTGTTTAATTAGATGTGATGCAGGGTCTCAAAATATTGGTTAATATGGGTTAACAAGTTCATATGGACTATCAGGTTTTTTATTCAACAGCTTTACGGTTAGGTAGTGCTGAAATGCTGAAATGCTGTTATCAGATGTGGTTATTTCTGGAAAAAAAATTTGACATGGGAATAAGGCTAAAATCTGAAACCTGAATTCACATCACACTGAAGCTTACTTGATTCTTAATTGTGTCCTTCTAAAATCAACCTGGAAAAGATGTGCACCTCATCTTTCTTGATCCATACAATTAGCAAGGGTTTAGTTATCTGAGTAAAGTTGGCATCTTAAAATATGAATTACTGGCATGCAATGTAAAAACTCATTAATGAATCCTACTCCCAACCAAAACTTCAGAGAAGGTAAGTGCATAAATAAGCTACACATAAATAAAAAGAGGAGGGCTCCATTTACTCCAAGAGTAACTTTAAAAAGCTACTCCACATCCTCACCCATGAGTATATTAAAAATTTAATGGCTGAGATTAATTACTAATCTCCAATCACGTGACCTTCTTTTCTTCTTGCCAAGAACTTTTTCAAGCTTCTGGTACATCATCTCTCTCTTTGATTCGCCTATTCATTGAGATGGGTTACTTCTAAAAACTAGAAATAGACCACATCTTTTTCTCCACTCTATTCTCATTGCCTTGAACCAGAGCTTCTTTCTTTTTCAATAGCCTCAATTTAATAGCAGCGACACCAATATTGAGGTCATACCCTTGATGACTGCGAGGAAACTCAAAAGTTGTGTTAGACCTGATATTGAATTGCTTTATTATCAATTTTTGCACTTTGGGAACTATTTGTAAAACTTAATTTTATTATGCTTCCAATGGAAGCCTTTCATTGTAGCCACAATTTTAAGTTCATGTAAGTGTCAAATTGCTAGTTACAAAACCCTAATTAAATAATTGATACTTAAAGAGGGTAAAACAAGATAATTGATACCTACGCAGGTTCTCAATGGTGTTGACACTTGACGCTGCTATGGGATTGGTGGCGGTGACAAAGAAAGGATTGGTGGTGATGATAAAAGAAAGTAATTGTGGATCAAGTTATGAGAATGGAGAGGGAGAGACAGAGGTAGAGAGTTGAGGTGCTGGAAGCTTAGAAAAAAGATCACGTGAGAAGTGATTAACAATTAATCTGAACCAATAAATTTTAATACAATCAAGGGTGAGGATGTGGAGTAGCTTTTTAAAGTTACTCTTGGAGTAAATGGAGCCCTCCTCAAATAAAAATTATAAAATTTAAATATACCTGGTAGTACTATCCAGAGCTTCATAGCAGGACAAACTTATATGATCATGAGGCTTTGTTTCATCATAGTTTGTTACAGTAACCTATAATTTTTTTTTTGTACTTTTTTTTCTTTTATAGGCACTTGCTAAATTTTGTCCTCTACCTGCCACATTTGGCTCCTATTAATTCATTGACTCAAAAAAAATGTAATGAACCTTCAGTAACGATTTCACTAATGTGTGGCTCCAATCTGGAATACTGAAATTATATTTATACCTGTACCATTCATAATGAATATTGCCTTCTTTATATTATTTAAATTTGTTTATCCTGCTCTTTGCTTGGCCGGGCTTCAATAGCTAACTAATTGTCTTGATCACTATCATTATTGTTATATTGTTTGAAGTTGGTTTGTCTTTATTTATCAGGTGCCGACAAATCAATATATGCTCCTGACCCCTTTGACGTTGGGAGAATCTTACAAGTGGACATTGTCTCTAATGGCAAAAAACTCACACTAACTACTAATCCCATTCAAACTGGTTAGCTTTTGTTATGGTCCATTATTTCTGATTTTGGCTTGGATAATTGGATTTACCTATTGATGCATCCAGTTGTTTAAAAAGAAAGGCTAACAGCTACCTATCTTGTGTGTATCAGCTTCAGGACTTGGAAGCCATGTGGAGGCACTTCTACGAAAATCTAATACTGATTTTCATGTATGTTATCTACACTCCATTTAGATTCAGTTATATTTGAGCCGGCTTATGTGATTAAAGTTCAAAATGTTAATTTTAAATAATGGGTGCTTACTGAAGAGAAAGTTTTGCTTGAGGTAATGTAATGGACATTTGGCACAATAATTCTTACAAAGTTTGCACATGGTGTTATGTAGGTGGTTATCTCTCAGATGAATGGAAAAGATCACTCATCACGTTCTACTCATTCATTTAATGTGGGGAGAATGAGGATAAAGCTATGTAGAGGTTGGATTACAAAAGCTAGAGAGATTTACTCCCCATCAATGCAGGTAACATTTTGACAATTGACCTTCATTCTTGTGTCCTAAACATGTTAAACATCAAGGATAAAAGGCTCTCTGCCCTAAACACGCTAGTGTGTTTGGATCAACTTATCTTTTCTCAGAATCAATTTTGAAACCCAAAAGATACTCATAGAAGCTTCTCCCCAGAATTGACTATTGCTTTAGAATCTATTGTAGAAGGATTTCCAAACATGCACTAACACACTGGTACTAACAGTTTTGTTGTCAAGTTCTTACTCCTTTAGATTCTATATTCTACAAAGAATAACAACTTTTAATTAAAGTGCACCCTTGAGTACTTTACTTTTTTTTTTCTATCTTTAAAGTTCTCTATTTGACTATGTCCATTACACTAACATTTTTATTTAACTAAAGCTATGTGGAGTTAGAGGGGATGCCAGCAATGCAGCGAAGGCACTGTTTTGGCAAGCTCGAAAGGGCCTATCATTTGTGTTAACCTTTGAATCAGAGAAAGAAAGAAATGTAGCCATCATGATTGCCAGAAAATATGCTCTTGATTGCAATGTATGCATCTCTCTCTTCCCTAATTATATATATACTGATTTATATACTGGCTTTCTTGTCTAATTTATCGGATCAAGATCCTCTCATGTGAAAACTTTACGTTTTTTTTATCAGCATGAAAACTTTACATGATACTCTCATGTTAAAATTGTGTTTATCTCTCTTTATAAGTATTAAATAGGTGGGATCCTGTGAATAATTATGAAGAGGGATAAAAATAATATTTCACTTGACATTGTCATGTAACATGAGATGATCCTAATCCCTTGTTTACCACTTTGCTAAGGTGCTTAGCATGCTTTTTCTTGGTTAAATGGATCCTTGGCATCCTTACTCTTTCATTTTGAAATTTCATGCAATTTTTACATGTAGTTTTTTTTTAAAAAAAAACTTTTTGACAGGTGGTGCTTGCTGGACCAGATGATCTAGTGTAGGAGTGAAATTAACTGACTAAGTTTCCCAACAAAAGTGAGTTTTATCATATTCTTGTTGTGAGTGAGTGTATACGTGTGTGCTTGTTTTGTTTAAAGAAAGATGTGATTTTCATCTTTGTAATTGGGTTTCTACTAATTGGGTTGCATTGCTTTAGGCATGTTTTTTTTATTTGCCTAATCATGTTGTAACAAACTCAGTTTTTATAATTATTAGTTCATTTGTTCATTGTGGCTAATTTGCATATGCAAATGCTAGTTATGTTGTAATATGAACCCCACCTTAAACTTAGTGTGATGACTGATGACCAAATTTCTCAGTGATTGTGCTCTCATAAATTGGGAAGCATGACCGATTAAGGATAGGCAAGTGAAGTGAATATTGCTTACATAATAAACTAGAAAGCAAAAATCTTTGGTTTTATTCTTTTCTTATTGCTAAAATCCATTGAGTTTATGAATTTCATTGTTGTTAAAACACTCCATCTTTAAAAAAAATAAAACACACCATTTCTTTTCTTTTTTTTTTTGCACTTAAAGGAAGACGCATATTCATATACGGAAGAGATCAATTTACACCAGTTTGTACTTTAGTAATATTCACCGTTAATATAACTATAGAAATTATATTTTTATTATCAATCCAACTAGGGATGGCAACGGGTAGGATCGGGCACGGGTTTTACAATTACCAAACCCAAATCCCAGAACCCAAACCCAAACCCAACCACAAACCTTATGGGCGATAAAATGGAATCCATGCCCAAATCCATTGGGTTTCGGATTTACCCGAAACCCAAACCCAAACTCATTAGTTACGTAGCAACTCAATCCAGAACTTACTTTCATATATAAAAAAAAAAGTGAAATTCATAGAAAGAAAAAAAAAACAAATACTATTCATCATCCTCATCCATCACTAAAGTGAGACAACAATAGTTTAGAGTTTACTTTCTCAAACATACAAAAGTACAATTAATCATCAAACACTAAGAACAAAGTTTATAAATATATATATGTATGAGAGTTTTTTTGTAATTTTATGTTTCGGGTATCTTTGGGTTCGGGTTTGGGCGGGTATGGGCATGGATTTAACTAATACCAAACCCAAACCCATAAATGGCTACAGTAACGGGTAAAACCCAAACTCAAATCCAGTCAACTCGGATTTTGCCCGTCAAATCGGATCGGGTTCGGGCGGGTACCCATGGGTTTGGGCAAAATTGCCATCCCTAAATCCAACCGTTAAATTATGACTATTTACCCTGTTGATTATTTGTGCTAAATCTTGGAAGATTAGGTAAAATGGTTATATTTTCATATATTTTGAAATATCTAGTCCAAACATACTAATTTTAAATATTAAACTAATTAAGTTATTTTGATTGCTTTGTATTTAAAAATTAATTTTAACAGTGAAAATTAAATTAATTATAAGCTAAGTTAGATAATTATCTTTAGATTCAATTATTATTATTATTATTATTATTATGAGAGATTTTTTTAATAAAACTAACCGTTAAAACATTATTATCAAGTTTAATCCCACCGCCCAGGATATATTTAAAAATAAAATGAGAAAAATACATGTGCTGACGGTGTAAATTTTTTTAACATAGTTAATTAATTAGATTTTAAGAATGTATCATATCAACTAATCAAATTAAATGAAAATATAAAATTGTTTTTTAACACATTTGATGGATTGTATATAAAACATTTACACACATAACAAATTATTCTCAATCAGAAAATCTTTGTGGGTGAAAAACTATTTTAATGAAATGAATAAACTTATAGTATAATAAAGAATGTTAAGACTAAAGAGATCCTAGCGCATCCGCTAGGAGCCAGCCAATACATAAAAGTTGAAATCTTTCAAGTTAATTATGAGTGAGAAGACACTAAAACCACACGATTTTAAATGACTCGCTTGTAATTTAAGACCTGGGTTATTGCTTATAGGTCTCAACAACGGTTATAACTAGTCGAACTCTCTCTATAAATTGGAAAATTGTTATTTGTACAAAAGACAATTCGATCATCAATCAAACATACAAATTTCCATAATTTATCGGGTTTTTTTTCTTCACGTTCTTTACTTATTTCAACCTTTTTTATTTGTTCCCTCGTCTTTTATTTTATGTCTCTACTTGTTTATTTACATTTTTTCACTTATTTAGTAGTTATTTTTCTCCATTATCTTTGTTACATTCAATTACATCGTCTTTCAGCTCCCAATAACAATAACTAAGAGTTTTTTTGGAGCATCTTAAAAAATACCCTAACGAACAAAGTTCATTTCTCGAGTAATCACTTGATTATGAAACCATTGCATTGGTTTTTCAGCCGGCTCTCACAGAAGTTCCTAAATCCAAAATTATTTGAACCAAAATAATCAACATAAAAATTATAATTATCTTATATTAAAATTAAATTAGTTTTATTTTTCTATGCTGATAAGTTATTTAAACTACCCAATGAGTGTCAATTGCAGTGGTTAAAAGTGGTTGTTTGAACCCCTAAGGTCAAAAGTTCAATTCTTAGGAGACGCACTCTTAAAGAAATCTTTGACTTTTACCACACCGAGGTTGAATATGATTGTCTCAATAGAAAACACATTTGGTTAAATGGAAAAAGTGGACTGGGTGAGGCCCTCGCCCCATAAAAAGGCTCGCACAGGGACGGTCGAGGGCGTTGGAGCACGCATGCCAGAGGCAAGGGAGAAGACTTTGTAAAATAGGGAAACTGTGTTTTAGACCAATCGTCATAAGGCGTTCACATTATGTAAGGGAGTTGGGTCGAGTGTAGCAAGACTCAACTAGCCTAGTTAACGTAGGAATTAGTGTTTCTTGTACTTACATTATAAAAGGGAGCTTGGGCATCAAGGAAATGGACTTTTGCATTTATCTAAAAACGGATAAGTTATTACCAGACCATGTCTCTACTAGGGTTTGGGGCCTATACTCGTTCTAAGTGTTCATTCCATAACAAAAAGTAAGTTATAAAAAAGGTTACTGGTGAAATTAGTCACTGAGTTTGGAAGCAAGTTTGATTTTAGTCTCTCTGAGGAAAAATGACGTTTGGTGGTAGTCATTTTTACAATTACTCACGGTTTTTTACCGCCACTAAACGTCATTTTTACTCATAATGACTAAAATCAAACTCGCTTACAAACTAAAAGACTTATTTGATCATTTTAACCCTTATAAAAACTAGTTAGAGCATGTTTATTTAAAAGTTATCATAATTTTTCATCCACATTTTGTTAATGTGACAAATTTGTTCCTTGAGGAAAAATCATATTCATGTAAGAAATAAAGTTAATACAAACACACCCTTAGTTAGAGCTCTATTCCTTTTACATATAGCATGATAGATAAACTATTTTAATTTTAATTTTATTTTTTTCATTAAATTTGTTTGAAAAATATTTTTTTTAATTAAAATGATTAAATTTAATTATAGAATGATGGATAATCATTTTAGAGTTAATTATTATGAAATAGTTTTTAGATAAAACTCGTTAAATCATTACCAAGTGAAACCTTCAAAATTAAATTAGTGTTCTTCATCTCCTTCATCTTACATTATCAAATTTGACTACAGTCACTCTCGAAGATATAATAATATTTTTTTTTTCAGAAAGTCCAAGATATAATGATAAAATTACTACTCATTATTTTTTTGTTATATTATTCATTTATTCCTCATTATTGGTATATAAAACTAAAAAGGAATTTAATGAATATATTTATATAATAAATATTTTATTTTTGAAGTATATCTAATAATTATTTCCAAGAAATTGTAAGAGGTCGCATCCCCCTGTATTTAAATTTCTAACGGCTATAATATTGTCCATAGCCGTCAGATTAAGATGAAAAGATCCAACGGTTAACAAGCGAAGAAAATTCGACCGTTGTGTGTGAGAATCGTCGCTTCCTTCAGCTTCAAAAGACAAGTGCTTTTCACTCTCCCTTCCCATCTCATTCGCATTCATTCTGTCAGAGAGAAAGAGAGAGAGAGCACTGGTTCTCTTCCACCCAGAACGAGAAGAACGATTTTCCAACCAAGAAGAGTTCGTAGTAATGGCTTCAAGACCCGTCGTTCCTCAACAACCCAGAGGTATTGTTACTCTCTTCCTGAATGATTGATGCGTTTTCGTTTTTCTCTGCGTTGAATCTTTCTGCAATGATCCTTTCTTGCTTTCAAATTCTGTTCTAAGATTGGGATTTGGGGTGCGTTACTTGAATCTATCTTGTTGATGAATGAATTGTTAGATAACAAGATGTCCAGAATGAAAAATCTTTTGGGGTTTTGAGAATCTGTTCAAATCACATGAAACTTTCAATGTTTCTGGGTTTTGTCACCAATCTTTGAAGGATCCAATGACCCATCTGAATGTTTCAATTTTCTTCGATTTATGATACTATGTGTGCTTGTGAACCAGTGTTTAGATTGAAAGCTATGGTGGATTCTTCTAACTGTTGTAATGTTATGTATAGGTGATGCAGTCGTTGGGGGAGGGAAGCAACAGCCGAAGAAGAACGGTGCAGCAGCGGGGAGGAACCGTAGAGCACTTGGTGATATTGGAAATTTGGATCCTGTTAGAGGAATTGAGGTCAAGCCTAATCGCCCAATCACAAGGTAGTCTCTCTTCCTCTGTTTCTGTTCTGTTTCTTTATCTTTGTCATTCTCCCTATTGATGTATGAATGATTCTTGTAGGAGTTTCTGTGCTCAACTACTTGCCAATGCACAAGCTGCAGTAGCTGCTGAAAACAACAAGGTAAACAAACCACTCTCTATGTTGCTTGTTTTATTTTCCTTTACTTGTATTTTGATTTTGATTTTGATTTTGATTTTGATTTTGATTTTGATTGGCAAGTTGTTGTAGTTTTCTGATCTTTTTTCATTCTTTGAAATTTCAGAAACAGGCTTGTCCTAATGTGGCTGGACCTCCTGCTCCTGTTGCTGCTCCTGGAGTTGCAGTGGCTAAAAGAGAGGCCCCAAAACCAGTTACTAAGAGGGTCACTGGAAAACCAAAGCCTGTTGTGGAAGTCATTGAAATAAGCCCAGATGAACAGATCAAGAAAGAGAAATCTGTGCAGAAGAAGAAGGAAGATTCCAAGAAGAAAACTCTCACTTCTGTGCTCACTGCTCGAAGCAAGGTAGATTATTAAGACCAGAACCTCTATGTGTCTGAATCATGTTTATGATCTTTTATGTATTTACAAGTTCTTTTGATTTTCTATCCTCAGGCTGCATGTGGTTTAACTAACAAACCGAAGGAGGAGATTGTTGACATTGATGCTAGTGATGTTGACAATGAACTTGCTGCTGTGGAGTACATTGAAGATATCTACAAGTTCTATAAGATGGTTGAGGTAACCTTCATGATTCCATTGATGTTACTTTTTTTTTTCATTCTTTTATGTTTGTGAGTTGTTTGATGTATTCCAATTCTAACTCTTAATATGTTGTTGATGTGCATGATGAACCTTGAAGAATGAGAGCCGTCCCCATTGCTACATGGCCTCACAACCTGAGATTAATGAGAAGATGAGAGCAATACTTGTTGATTGGCTGATAGATGTTCACACCAAGTTTGAGCTTTCACTTGAGACCCTTTACCTGACAATCAACATAGTTGATCGGTTCCTAGCTGTGAAGACTGTTCCAAGGAGGGAACTGCAATTGGTTGGCATCAGTTCTATGCTGATGGCCGCCAAGTATGAAGAAATCTGGCCCCCTGAGGTAAATTTTTGCAACCTTGATGTTCACTACAAATTGGACTATTGAGTACTGAGAAATGATGACTAACACTTGTTTTTGTAATAGGTGAATGACTTTGTGTGCCTCTCAGACCTTGATGTTCACTACAAATTGGACTATTGAGTACTGAGAAATGATGACTAACACTTGTTTTTGTAATAGGTGAATGACTTTGTGTGCCTCTCAGACAGAGCTTATTCTCATGAGCAGATACTTGTGATGGAGAAAATCATTCTGGGGAGGTTGGAATGGACCTTGACTGTGCCTACACCCTTTGTTTTCCTAACTCGCTTCATCAAGGCTTCAGTTCCAGATGAGGGAGTGACAAACATGGCTCACTTTCTTTCTGAGTTGGGAATGATGCACTATGACACCTTGATGTATTGTCCATCAATGATTGCTGCCTCAGCAGTCTATGCAGCTAGGTGCACTCTGAACAAGAGTCCTGCTTGGAATGAAACACTGAAGCTGCACACTGATTACTCAGAAGAACAACTCATGTAAGTATAAATTGCCCTGCTATGATTGTTTAGTGTTTACAACTCATTGTTCAATTGTTGATTAGCCCTGCTAAGATTTGTTTATTGTTGATTAATTATTGATATTTGTTGGGACTGAACAGGGATTGTGCTAGATTGCTGGTGAGTTTCCATTGCACTGTTGGGAATGGAAAGCTGAAGGTTGTGTTTAGAAAGTACTCTGATCCTGAGAGAGGAGCTGTTGCAGTGCTTCCACCAGCTAAGAATCTTATGCCCCAAGAGGCTAGTAGCTAGAGTATGATGACAAGTTTGAAGATAAAGAAAGGAAGCTGCTGCCAAATGCTGCAATAACCATTTGTTATTGTAATTTTTTCCTTTTTGATTTTTCAAGTCTTGTAGCAGATTAACAATATTTGATCTATATTTTTTTTTCCCTTCTCAATTCCCAATTGAAATCTTGTGTTCAAATTGATGCTAATGCTAAGCACAAATTTTACAGTGTTTTTTCCATGACACATTATTTTACAGTGTTTCTTCAAGAAAATCTCCTACTTGTCCAGACCCTTAGCAATTTCGCAATTCGTATTCTCATTTTTTTGGGGGCACACATCGGAAAATAATTAGTAGTCCTCTTTTTTTGGTACATTTAGTAGTCCTCTTTGACTCTTGAAGCATGATATTGAAAATACAGTACTTGTTTCGTATTTGGAACTTAATGGGTCTGAGCAGGCCCAACACTGCTGTAGAAAAAAGATTCACTTCATAGGCCAAAAATAAATAGGCTGTACAAGTTCACAACTGACAGAACCCAAAATTTGCTTCTCTACCTCAAGAGCATCTGCACAACAAATAAATAGATAGTAATCAAATGAACCACTTTATAACAAAAATAATAAATTAATGTTTTATAACAAAAATATTAAGAAGTGTTTTTTTTAATGAAAAATATTGAACGCCCCTAGTTTGTTCAAGTGATTGTTAAGCAGGGTCTCATGATCGAAGACTAAGAATTTCTACGAAGGAAAACTCATGATCGAAGACTATTCAAATGTTCTCTTGTCTAAGAATAAGAGAATCCTAAGAGAAAACTCTAGCATAGATAGGTGAGAGAAATAATAAAAAGAATCCCATTTTCAATGAATGACCTCTCTTTTTATAGTAGGATGATCCAAAACTTTAATGTTAGCCTAATTGAGCTCTAAGTTCTCAGTCCAAGAGTCTTTACTAGAGAAAACACGAAATTATATGGACTAAGTCTTTACTAGAGAAAACACTAAGTTATATAGACTAAGTCTTTACTAGAGAAAACACTAAGTTATATGGACTAACAAGAGATATTACCAATCACCCTAAGAAGGCCTCACCTAACCCTCCCGGTAGTCATGCCAAAATCTGACTCTGGGCATATCCTATCATGAGTCGCGCCCATGACAAATACTTTTAAAAAAATTGAACCAACAATCGAATATTTTTACTATTCTTATAGTAATTAGTTCAATTACTAATTACAATTATTTCTTATAATTTATCTGGGAAAAAAAACTTAAAACAGTTAAAACCTGAGAGAAGAAAAAAAAGAAAAAAAAAAGCAATTGGAAAAACCCTACCAGGGTTTTGCTTCACCATCAACACTCTCCCTCAAATTTGCAGTTGGAGTTTCACTGTGAGAAACAACGCAAACATGCCTTCATCTTCGAATTCAAAGCAGAAGAAGCAATCAAAGTCGCACTCACGGTTACCACCGCCGTCAACCCCCGAACCCGCCGCCACACCTTCCGACACGCATCAACTCGCCGCTCTCTGCCAAGAAGCTTCTCGAACCTTCCCATCTTTCATCGCCGAATCCTCCTTCATCGGAGAAATCACCGACGTCGATACCGCCACCATTTCCAAGGGCTCCAAAATCTGGCTCTCTGAGCCTTCCATGGTTTCCTCTTCTATTGCCCCAGGCTCCATTGTCTCCGTAATGCTTCTTCCTTCCTTCTTCTATCTCTGATTTTGCACTCATCAATTTCACTATTCTTCTTCATTTTTGCACTTTTGCAGGTGTCTATTCCGTCTTCAAGTAAAGGGAGTGAGCAATTGCGTGGCTTTCCTCTCGCGTCGTTGGGTGATGAATGTGTCAAATGCTTCGGATTGGAAGCTTGTAAGACTTTGGATGATTTCCCGGGAAACTACTTTGCGCTCGCGACCGTGTTTCCTTCTAGTAAGGTTTGTCTTGCCATTGTTCCATTGCTAGCATTTGTTCATTTCATACTATGGAACACAACTTGGAAGAAAAACAATGACATTGTGCATTCTTTGTCTAGTAGTCCTAGTTGGGTGGAGCTTGTTGCTCGGATGTTGTTTACCAAATAAAAGAGACAAGCAGGAAACACCTGCTACAGTTTGCCCCGTAGTTTCAAATTGCTTCGAAGCAACTATCTAAATAAATATAAGATTCTTCGTTTTATATAGATATCTAACTCGGGACTCTTTTTATGTCGGTTAATCATATCATATTATTTCTTAACCAAGAGACGAAGTAGCATAGGAATTCCTGCTACACAGGATGCCATGTTAGCTAAACTTGCTGAACAACAAACAACAGAAGGAAATTTCTATTAAAACTTGTAATTGACATAAGCCTATATATCCCATTATAACTAATCTTGAAGAACACAAACAGCTTGCTGAAACTGCTGTTATTCTGCTCACTTCAAATGTGATAGATAGTGTCTCACAAGATGGAAATGACTTTCCAACATATTTGGTGGGGTTCTTTTAAGCTAATTTCCAATTCAGTTCACTTGCCTAGTTTTCTTTCTCTAATTTTGGGTGGATTTCGTTGATGGATATGGGTTGATGATTTCTTTCTCCTATTTGTTTTTGTTTTGTTTTTTCTTTCTTGTAAGATGTATTTGAAGGATTATTAACATTTCTTTTTGTTTTTTCTCATTTTTTGATGACATATTCTACTATCATGTTTCTAGTCCGATTTAATGAACAGAGAAGCAAAATGTGTATGTTCTTTTTATCCCATTTATAGTTATCTATAACAGTATATCTATCTTAACCAAATTTTATGACATATATGTAGGTTTTGAAGAATGGAGTACGCCTGTCTTCAAACCTTTCTTATACCCTGGGATGTCCTCCTCTGGGCAAAAGTGTTTTTGTACACCCTTTACAGAGACAGCACTTATCTGGTCTTTCAAATGGGGGCAATGAACTGCATTCAGTAGAAAATAATAGTTTATTAATATATAATTGCGATGAATTGTATCTTGAGTTGGCTCCTTGTAATGATGGACTGCCGCTGAGAGTTAATAACTCCCCCTTGTTGAACTTGTCTAAAGTGAAATCCCGTCTCCAATCTGAGAACCACATTGTTGCATCTCCTAAAACACCGTCTTATGGATCAAAATTTTCTAATGGTAGTGGGATGACTTCTCCAATATTTGAAGATTCAGCGTCAAGTGTAGCCAATCAGAATAGTCAGTCAGTGGTTTCATTTGATGTTAGAGAGGCATTAGGGGATGAAAGTTCCAAAAAGCTACTGCAGACATCTGCAACTTCATGCTTAAGTTCTCGTTGTTTACTTCTAGGGAATCTTGTCAATGTCCCTATGTTTTCAGAGTTGTGCATTTTTCAAGTGATAGGAGCTAAAAAGGTGCCAGTTTCCACACCTGATCATTATCCATCGAGTGGAAATGATAGTTTATACCTTGAAGATTCTGACATAGCTGAGAATGTTAATGTGGTTTTCACAACCAACTTTGAAACGAAGGTGTTTCTATCTCTGCCATCAAGTGCAGCATCAGAAGAGCCAATTCAAAGAGATTTATCTTCCGCTAAACTCAAACACAAGGTTGCTAATGCTACAATACAAGATAATATTTCTAAATTGGGTGGTCTATCTGAAGAGTACACACTTTTAAAGGATATAATTTCTTCATTGCTCATAGATGCTATATCGAGGTATGTCTTGTCTAATTGCGTATGTTCACTTGTAGGGCATTCTGCAAATTCTGATTTATTGTCAAAATAAATAGCATGTTAGGCCTTTCAGTTCATTATAGGTTCGGATGTTGATGTTGCATGCATTGTATATCAGTTTATGCCAATCAATGATTGAACTTATTGCTATTATCATAGTTCATGTGCACACAAAGATTGCATGCTTATGCTTCTTGTTTTTGCAATATGTAGGTTCGGTTTACGAAGTACAAGAGGAGTCCTTCTTCATGGTCCACCTGGTACAGGAAAGACTTCCCTGGCTCAGTTATGTGCTCGTGATGTTGGGGTAAATTTTTTCCCAATAAATGGTCCTGAGATTGTTACCCAGTATTATGGAGAAAGTGAGCAAGCATTGCTTGAAGTTTTTGATTCAGCCATTCAAGCTGCACCTTCTGTGGTTAGTTATTTTGACAAAATAATGTGTTCTAGTAATTTCACATTTTGTGTTTGAATGAAATAATCTATGCTCTTGTATTGATAGATATACTATATATTTGTTGATGTTATTCATTGAAGTTTTTGACTTGAGTATATATCTTGGCATATGTCTGTTGCCTTGTTGGTACCTATTATTGTTTGAGCGTTGAAGAAATTAGAGAGAGAGAGAGAGAGAGAGAGAGAGAGAGAACTGGTAGAGAGAAAGTGGGCGAATAGAGAGAATATTGAGAGTTTGTGATAGGAGCAACCCCCCATTAAGGAGGTTTATGTTAGAAGGGGAGTCAAAGGAGGAAGGGGACACAAAATTGAGTTAGGAATTAGGAGAGGTTTTGGCCCCTCCATTCCCCTCCCCTCCTACTATTTCTGAAGCTTTCCGTACGTAATGTGGACCTATAAGACACCTTCATTTTATTATTGTTTTCACAATATAGACATTTTTCTTCAAGCTTGAAATCCTCTGGTTTTGTATGGTTAATTATTATCAAGGTTTTGGACTTGATTTGCTGAGAATAATCTGGCATATTTTAAACATGATATTTTTTTATTTTCAAAGTGGTTCAATGATAGGACTTATGTTATGTACAGGTATTTATTGATGAATTAGATGCTATTGCCCCTGCAAGGAAAGATGGAGGTGAAGAGCTATCTCAAAGATTGGTTACAACCTTATTGAATCTCATGGATGGAATTAGTAGAACAAAAGGGTTACTTGTAATTGCTGCCACTAATAGGCCTGACCATATTGAGCCAGCTCTTAGACGACCTGGAAGATTTGACAAGGAAATTGAAATCGGTGAGAAAATTCCTCCCTGTGACTAGTGTGTTATTATCTTAAAATACATATCAATTTGAGTAACTAAGAATCTTACCCATAACTTATGGCATCCACATGTTACTACTATGTAAGTATCATCTAGTTTCATGTGAACAGAGTACCTCGAGATTTAAAGGAATACCTTGGAATTAAATATCTTGTTTGATCTTTCTCAGTAAAAAAATTCCCGCAAACTGTGTCGATTGATTTTAGGAATATCTTCCATGCATTATATATTCTAAGTTGACTCTTGAGTCTTGACTGAGATTTGGTATGTTTTGAATGAATAGAAATCTGCAAGGTAGCATATTGTTGTCTTTTCATTTAGTAATAAAGATAAATGCAGCGGGTGGTCTTTTTTTTAGAGTACTAACATTATCTGCTTTGATATACATTTTTGACTTCTGTGAATTGTGAAAAATTAGAACATTAATTTGATCCTTAAAGCTGAAACAATATTAATGCCACAAGTATGTAGTTGTTGATTGGCATGTTTATGAGTGATTTATGCCTGTATGATATTGTTAGTTTGAAATATACATTTCATAGCAATAGATCTCTTGATCTGTTTTAAATGCTATAATGGATTCACAGAATTCGTTAACCATACAACTTCACCTTAAAAGCCTATATGCAGGTGTGCCATCCCCTGTACAACGAAAAGAGATTTTGCATACTCTTCTCAATGAAATCGATCACTCTCTCAAAGACGAAGAAATTAATGACCTTGCCACAGTCACTCATGGTTTTGTGGGTGCTGATTTAGCTGCCCTTTGCAATGAGGCAGCCTTGATTTGTTTACGGCGTTATGCTAATTTTAAGAAGACTTATGATCCTTATTCTGATAACATAACGGAGCAACCTGGTCTGATGAATGGCGAAACACACTTGAGAGATCATTCAGGTGTTGTAACTTCATCTGTTTTAGATGAGACAGTGTCCTCCAGTCATGTATTACCTACCAGCACGATGGGAACAACTGAAATTATGGAAATGATGTCTGATAACTGTGATGAAAAACTAATGTTGAGAGTAATTTCTGAAGATTTTCAGAAAGCTAGGATGAAAATAAGACCCAGTGCCATGAGAGAGGTATGCATAATGATGTGAGTAGTATTCGGGAGTTAGTTTTTGATAAATTATATGCTCTGTGAGCCAAGATCTGCTTGCCTTGCTAAATTGGGCTTATTTTTAGTGTTCCAAATTTTTTTTGTTTATCCCCTTGAGAAAATACCTAATTTTTGATAACCTGGCTCATTGAAATTACTTGTACAGGTGAATTCGGCTCTAATCACTGCCGCCATTAATTGTTATTAGTTATAATCTGAATAATTAACTATTTTGAAATATAGGTTCATGTCTAGGGAATTTTCGCCAAAGGAAAATATAATATCTTTGTAATTGTATTATCATGATCTACTATTTATTTGATACAAACTATCAAATTTAAAGAACTTATGATCATAAAGCATTCTACTATAGTGAGATGGATAATATTACACAACGGAAAGTATGTTTGAAGTCTGCTGAGTTAATTTTGTTATCATTATATGATTTTCCTTCCGATGAATATTCTGTTCAAGGTTATAGTTTCTAACATGTTTACAGACCAGGATTTTCTTACATCAAAGTTTTATCAGAATATAAAGTGAAGCATAATACTCTGGTTGTCAATTTTGTGTCTACCTAGGTAATCCTTGAGGTTCCTAAGGTGAAGTGGGAAGATGTTGGAGGCCAAGATGAGGTCAAAACTCAATTGAGGGAAGCAGTGATATGGCCCCAGGAACACCATGATGCATTCACCCGTATTAGAGTTCGCCCTCCAACTGGTATATTATTGTTTGGGCCTCCAGGTTGTAGCAAAACCCTCATGGCACGTGCAGTTGCTACTGAAGCTAGACTGAATTTTCTAGCAGTCAAGGGACCTGAACTCTTCAGCAAATGGGTTGGTGAATCTGAGAAGGCTGTCAGATCTTTGTTTGCAAAAGCAAGGGCCAATGCCCCTTCAATTGTATTTTTTGATGAAATAGATGGTCTTGCTGTAACTCGTGGGAAGGAAAGTGATGGGGTTTCAGTGTCGGATAGGGTCATGAGCCAACTTCTTGTTGAAATGGATGGTTAGTGTTGCTTAGAATGTTATAAAACTAATAAACTGTTCTGTCTTTATATCCATGGGCCAGAAAATGACATTTTGTGAAATCAGATGTTTTTCGAACTTTAGACACACATTTTCATTACAAAAACTTCATTTGTACCAGGTCTGCATGAAAGAGTTCATGTTACTGTCATAGCTGCTACAAATAGGCCAGACAAGATCGACCCTGCCCTTTTAAGACCAGGTAATATCTGTTATGTTTTTCTGTGTACCTTCTTCACATGCACACACGAGGCACGGAGGAGGATGAGTTGTTTGAAGCAGAACAGCTTAAGTATGCATCACCTGACAGATGTAAGTCTTTTACAGGACGCTTTGACCGGCTGCTATACGTTGGACCTCCAAATGAGATGGACAGAGAAAAGATATTTCACATTCATTTGCGTAAAATTCCACATGATTCGGACATTAGCCTTAACGAGCTGGCTCGGCTCACAAATGGCTGTACTGGGGCTGACATATCACTAATATGTCGGGAAGCCGCTGTTGCAGCTTTTGAGGTTTGTCTTTCAGCATGATTTCTGATGGATGTGTTGTCACAAAAATAATATTAATTTGGAATTTCTTTTGTGATGTTATTAGGAGAGTTTTGATGCTTCAGTTATAACAATGAAGCACTTAAAGATGGCAATCAAACAGGTTCAGCCTTCAGGAGTTCAGTCCTACCAAACACTGTCAGCAAAATTTCAAAGGGCTGTTCCCTCTTGTGATATAAAAGATGAATCCGATCACTGTTCTGATGTAAAAGATGAATCCAATCACTGTTCTAATGTAAAAGATGAATCCAATCATATGCAGTGCAAAAGTGGATCCACTTGGTTCAACATTTGGTATTTCTTATTCCAGCTATTGTGATATTTGGATTCTTTTACTTTGTTTCTTTAGGGGTCTGCGAGGTGGAAATAAGAAATGAGTGTTTATTGATTTCAGTTGAAACATAAATTCTGGTTTTATTTTTCACCTTAAGCTGTGACTAATTATCTTTTTCCTTCATTGAGCAGGAAGTTCATAAAATCTTTCACGTTCTTCTGACAGATTCTAGCCGTATATTTTATTGGAGGACTGCTCGAAGATGTTAACCACAATCCACAGAGACTTATTGTGTTCATAATATTCCACTGATTTGGTTCATGTGCATGATTATGAAGCTTAATCATGGGGATCGTCTGCACTGCAAACTGACTAGATTGAGCCTTTATTCAAAGTAGAGTGCAGTAGCAATGCTTGTCATTGGGTTCATTTTCTATGTAGCATAAATTAGTTTATACTTTGTGATTGCTATTTGTTTATATTTTAAAACCTGTACTTAGCATTAGAATCTTATGAAGCATCAATTAATTTATATATGGTATGAAATTTTGTATACACTGGTTCAATTAATGAGATTAAATTATAAAGTTATTTAGTGGATTAAGTTTGGAAAACTTCAGATAATGCATGATTCTTATCATATTCACTGTATTTGCATACATTTTTAGATTGTTTGTAAAGTAAGCAGAAAGTAGGGGGGGGGGGGAATGAAATAGGACTCATTAAAAAGATTATTCCCTTACAAATTCAGGAAAGGTAAAGTTATAAAACGCCAAGATAGTGGGAAAATATTGATAGCAAAAGTAATAATTAAATAGCAATGACAATAAAATAGGATAATATAATTAAATAGTAAGTTAAAAGAGTGGTTTAATCTTCCTTTCTGTGTGCCTTATTTACTGATAGTGCATTGCTTTTAGCCTTTTTCACACAAGTAAAACATTTTATTTTCTTGGTTTGGCATGGTGGTGTCAACTTTTAACTTTTAAGCTTTCAAATTGAAACAAGTGGCAATTAAAGGCTACGAATTTGCTTGACTCTGCTTCAGGATATGTCTAGCCAGTGGAAGCAACACATTAAAGCATCCACCTGCATTTGTCATTATATATGTGGAAAAAAGATAGAGATGAACTTGAAAATGCACACAAAACTTCAAATGGTGAGAGTGATTGGAGATAATAGTGGGTGATAAGGACACAAAAAATAGAGAGACTGGAAGGATATAAAATAACTACAGATAGGAAAGTGAAGCCACAAAAGAAGTGTATGATGAGGGTAGAAGAAAACAATATACAAAAATTTCTTTCCTCACTCTTTTTAATTGTTGTTCCAAATGAATGAGAACTCCCTACCTATTACTTTTGTTTCTTCTATTCCAAAATTTATTGATTCAAACAATGCATTACCCAAGCCAATTTTTTCATAATTTTCTATATTTTACCATTTTATAGTTAGACTGCCATGGTTTATACTTTTTAAAATAAATATGACGGTCAAATTTTTCATATTTCGATTTTTTTTTTGATAGGCAAATGTTAGTGGTCATATTTCATCTTATTGGTTTACATCTTTGAAGTCATGAAAACTGAAAAGTGATAATAGTTCCAATGAAGAGGAATTATGCCTAAGTTTTGTAAGAGATTTCAACTCTTTTAAAGCTTATTTGGCTAACGTACAATATATTTGACTAGTTTATAGTCTTTCTAGAGATGTTTAGTAATCAAGTATTTATAGTGTTTTTTTTAAAACAACTTCTTCTGGCTTATCTTATGTCCATTTTAATTTTTATTTTTATTATTTCAGTAAAATTTATTTCTACTGTTTCATACTTACTCTTTCATAATGACTAATGAGCCAAGTCCAACATGATATGTCTGAAGACAGGGAATTCTAGATTTCTAAAATTAATAAGGTACATATAAATTTAGTATTTTTCATGAATATTCCTGCTAGGTGAAGAGGGGAAATTTAAAAAGAAAATAAAGTAGTAGTACCATTACCATAGAACACAAGGGGGTATAATATATAGTCTGTCATAAATGCCAAGACATTAATGATAGAAGGGATATACCACCTGTCATGATATTAGTAATTTGAAGTTGAAACATGGGTATCACATGGGAGGTACCTTATCATATTACTTTGATTCAATTGGTCGATTAGTAATTTAGTACTCACTGTTAGCAATGAAATGCTGCACGAGGAAACATGCGACTTTATAGGGACAATAATTGTGCCTTTCTTTCTTTGTTTGCTAATAATAGCTAGACAAACCCTCTACGTTTCATGCCTTTTGTGTTTCAATCTGCAGTTTATTTAGTGCAATATGTGATTGGGGTATAAAATCCCATTTCTGCAACCAACAGGTATCCCACTTGCCACACTTCCCTTCTAGGCATGCTTTTCATGGTTTCTGTTCCACCCTCAAACAAAACATATAGTACTTCTTTATTTCTCTATTATTTGCTCTGGGGCCTGGTAACTTTTTCTTATTAATTTGCAACTCTCTTTTCTATTGGTCCTTTTTTAATTTTTGGCTCGTATTCTTGTGTGCAATTCTTAAATTCCATCTAATTAATTAGTGTCAAAATAAAAACATTATACCCTTTAAGTTTTCCTTGTGCATTCTTTCAAAAACAAAAGTTTTCCCTGTGCATATATCCTATTCTCCATTTACTTTAATCTTACACTAATGTTATCTTTACAAACTACATATATCTCCTCTCTCACTCAGAGCGAGAAGAAAAATGAAAAAGAAAAAGAAAATCAGAGATTCTTGATGCATTGTCATCATAGTCTTGCATGGTGGTATTTATGCTATTTCCTCAGTTGTTCTAGTGTTTTTTCAAATTACAATCCTCTCATGTCATCATCAAATAATGTTAGGTGAAAACAGGGACTGATGCACTTGAGGCTAAGGGGTAATAAAATTTTCAGCTTTCGTCAATAGTCAATACTATACTATAAAATTATAATATAAAGTATTTAATTGTCCAGGAAAATATGCTCGTAGTTTTACAATGTTACTTTCCATGCTTAACTTTGTTTACTTTTGATCTGATTTCTTAATCCAACTTTTTGTTTACTCCTTATGCCAAAATCAATACCTACTGAATTATTGTATCAACCCCAATACTTTTTGTATTTAATGGTTACACTCCCTTAACCTTCTTTTATTTCTTCAAAAATCTTCAGACTTTAGCGAGAAATTAAGAGGTATTGTTTAAAAAAAATCATTTTCCACCAAAAAGAGATTAATTTTCCTCAAAGACAATTGAAATGAGTTTTCTCTGTTATGAATACTATCAAGAATTAAATGCAAAATCGTATGGGAAATGAATTGTTGAACTGCTGCTTAGTTACTTATATATATAGAAGTATTTTAATAGTGTTGAGAATGAAAATATTGTGAAATGTTTTTAAAATATGGAAACTAGAGTTGTCAATCCTGGATAGCGAAGCGTAGAGGCCGACCCAAAAAATGATATAGCGATATGGCACATAGTGGGATTTCCGCTACACTTACGAAGAAGGAGGAGGAGTCTCCAAAAGCGTCCTAGACCTCGTCGGAGGTCACACAGTGATGGCTGGAAAAGGGGCACTACGGGGGCTAGAAGAGAGTCGCAAAGATGAAAATTAAGTTTCATTTCTATGTTGATGCTAAAACCCAAGGAGGGCGAATGAGGAGGCTGGATGATGTTGGAGAAGTTTCTTGCAACGTGCTAGTCCTCGTCGGAGCTCACAGGGTGGGTAGAGCTCTAGATGACGGTGGCTAGATGATGTCACCGCCCAGTCTTCTCTGCGGAAGAAAAGTCGTAGAAGAGAGGCGCAAAGATGAAAATAAAGTTTCATTTCTACTTTGATGTGAAGGAGGAGGCTAGAGAAGTTGTCAAAAGCGTGCTAGTCCTCGTCGGAGGTTACACAGTGGTTAGAACTCTGGACAACAATGATTTGAGGATGTGTCACCACTCAATATTATCTACGGAGAAAGTCATAGAAGAGGGCATACAGATAAAAATTAAGTTTCATTTCTACTTTGATGCAAAAACCCAAAACTACCCTTAAATTACATTTTAGCAGTAAAATTTTGAAGGTACTTTTATATTTTCACCTCTTCTTCCTAGGGTTTTCGATCTCTCGTTCTTGTAGCGTTACAAAGGTACTGAGAGATTTGATATTTTAGCCGCGAAGCCCGACCTCAAAACACAATGGGGTGACCTGTAGCTGCTATGGGTTGCTCTGCCCTCCTCTGCGTGCGTTGTGATCACTTCCATGCAGGGGCATATCCAAGATTTTCTTGTTGGGGGGAGGGGGCGAGATATAAGACTAAAAAAAATCTTAATTGAATATTATATAAAGTTTAAATAATAAAAAATTATTTAAATACAACTCTTCGTTCTTAAAATTTAGAAGAAAATGTAAATTTAATCAATCATTAATTACTTCAGATTTTGAATTTATTTTGTTTTAAATAATGAAGTTTTGTGATAATTAAGAGACTCGACTAAAATTCTACAACAACAACATTTTTTTTGGGGAGGTGCGGGACTACGACTACAAAAAATACCTATAGTCGGTGAAATTTTCAAATTTGTTGGGGGCGATGATCCTTGTCAGCCCCTCCCTAGATACGCCCCTACTTCTATAATAAAAACTCATATAAAACAACTAAGATTTGTATTCAAACTTTTAAAAATAATGTTATTTTTTAATATTGGAAATTTGTATGTGTATATTGTTTCACAAAATAAAATTTATGGATCCAGGTGATGCAATTTTTTTATTTCTCGCCATAAGCATTTAGAGGAATTATTCAATTTAAGGATTATGATTTTTGGTATTAGCAATGAGAAATAACTGAATTTAAAAAGGGGAAAATTAAGAAGAAAAATATTTTGATGACTAGCTCAAAGTTACCATCATGATGCAAGCAAGGCAAAAAAGCAGGTCAAGTTATTATTCCCTATCTACAAAACAAGAAAGAAATTCCACAAAGCTAAGAATCTTTACTTCTCTCTCCTCATTTTTCCTGATCTCAACTCTTTCCCATGCCCGTACACTTCATCCTTATTGTACCCAAATTCAAACACAACATGCAATTGCATTGCACGCGCCACTGTATCTGCCGGCCCAATCACCCAATCAAATCATCAATACACCAACACAATAATCACAATGTGCATTTGTTGTCATGTATGAAGGTACCTTGGGAATACCGTAATAAATTAAATTAATTTAAAACAAAATATCTACTCCAACTCTGACATAACTAATAAAGAAATTAAAACAAACAAGAGAATATCTAGGTATGTAATAAATTTTAAACCAAAATTTAAGCCATATTATTATTCGTACTACTACTTCATAATTTCACAATCATTCATGCATCACGGTAGGTAAAGTGTAAGAGAGAACATCCGAGGGTGAACCAGGAGGCGCGTGGAACACACGCGCCACCTAAAAGGGGAAAATAAAAACCGTGGATTATTATCTTTGAACACTTACCGTCAAGTATAAATGTTTACGTGTGTTATTTCATATATCTCAAATCATCAATAGAGAATTTGTTATGTTAAGTTTGATCTAACTGAAAAAACATAATTATAACACATTGGCATAATTATATTAAGTTCAATCAGTTTGGATTTTCATTGAATTAAATGTGAATCCACATTAAAACTAACGTGTTAAAATATTGTTTTTTTCGATTCATATAAAACTCACAATGACAAATTATCGTTTCTCAAGTGGTATTTTGAAAGACGTGAAATCATATTTGTGTTCCCTCTTATTTTTTTGAGTCGAAAACATTCACATCATCGTGGGACTTGCTTTTCCAGCAAGAGTTTTTTTAGATCACAAGACTCAAACCAGAGACTTTGCTTAAGGGTAATCTAGCATGTAAAACTTCGCCCAAATCCCAAAAAAGAAAATAAAAAATAAATAAATAACCCATAAAAATCAGAAGGGAAAGCATCAGCAACAGTACGCACAATAAAAAGCTGAAAAGAAAGAAATACAAGATCCACCTCGAACCTCTCTCCACTCCTCTCCACCACACTCCCACCACCACTCTCCGCCTCTCTTCTCCCTAAACCACCACCACCACCACCACTCTCTCACACACACTCTCTATCCCTCAATCAAATTCTAGACACACAGATTTCCCTCTCAAACAATCAAATCCCCATCTTCTCCTCCACCACCACCACCACCAACACTTCTCTTTCACTATCTGAAGAAAATTCAAACGACCCATTTGTTCAATTCAACACCCAAATCCAAAAACCTTGTTATTCCTGAAGAACAATCAAAATCAGTGAGGTTGGAAGAGGAACTAGCTGGTGGGTCTGTGTGTGTGGGAGATTTGGAGAACAACAATGAGGGAAGACGATTCAAATTGGTTCGTTAGATGGGAAGAAGAGCTTCCTTCACCGGAGGAACTCATGCCGTTATCCCAAACCCTAATCACCCCTGATCTAGCCATGGCGTTTGACATCAGAAATTCTCTCACCGCCACCATCAACAACAACCCACAACAACAACACCAACAGCAGCAGCAGCTTCAGCTTCAGCAGCAGCAGCAGCAGCAACAGCAACCGCCGCTTTCTTCTAACCCTTCTTCTCTTCCTTCATCCGCCGATTTTGCTGATTCCGGCGAGCTGGGCTCCGGCAACGGCGGCGAGGAACCGGCCAGAACTCTCAAGAGGCCGCGCCTGGTTTGGACCCCGCAGCTCCACAAGCGGTTTGTTGACGCCGTGGCGCACCTTGGGATCAAGAACGCGGTTCCGAAGACCATAATGCAGCTCATGAGCGTTGATGGGTTGACCAGGGAAAACGTCGCTAGCCACCTGCAGAAGTATCGTCTTTACCTCAAGCGCATGCAGGGGATTTCCGCCGGTGGTCCCGGCGGCGGCGGTGCAGGACCGGCAGGCTCTGCTGACCCTACTGACCACCTCTTTGCTAGCTCCCCTGTGCCGGCTCATTTCTTGCATCCTACTGCCCGGCCTAATTCCGATCACTTCCTGCCGTTTGTGCCTGTGCCGGCTGCCCTCCACCACCACCATCAGCAGCAGCAACAGCAGCATCACTTGGCTGCGGCGGCGCAGTATCACCGGCCGGTGGGGCATTTCGGGTCGCCCCCGAATGGTCACTTTGAGAATCCCTTCCTGTCCAGGCAGCAGCAGCTTCATAGGATGGGGGCACCAGTGCACAACAACCCTGCTTTGTCTAGTTATGTGGAGGACATGGAATCTGCCAATGCATCAGGAGGGAGGAAGGTTCTTACTTTGTTTCCAACAGGAGATGATTGAATTTGTGTTATAATTGTATACAGTTGACATGTCATCTTGTTGTCTTGTGAAATTGATGTTTGGAGGTGTACTTAGAGTTTGGTCAGGGTCTTAGTTGTTAATTGGTGTTAGGGTTGTTGTCTTATTGATCATATGGTGTTACTAGCTGGTATTGGAGTCTAGATTGTTGAGTCTGCAGATCCAAATGCTCATGTCATTCTTATTTGGCTTGATCTGTGGTGGTACTAATTGGTATTCATAATGAGTATTGATAGGGATTCTACTGTGGTGTCCTTCCTGTAAGAAACATACCTTGTTGGTGGTAGTCTATATTCTCTGTCAGCTTCTGGTGGCTGAGATTCATCATGATGTCACCTTTTGGCGGCAATGGTAGTGTCTGTAAGCCTGTCGGTGAATCCGTGGCTGTATGTCGTTAGGGCTTCCTCTATGTTGATTTATTCGGTGGTTGTCCGGGAATTCGGCTGCAGCTCCAAATAATCCGGAACGTTACTGCTTAGGAAGTTCATTGATGGCAGGAGAGGCAAAAGGAATAAGTTTGGCATTTATCTCTGCAGGTGGTAATAAATATGCATTACACTCGCTCAGTAGAAACTAATGGAAGCAGATCTGATTGGCATATTTGGTTGTGAATTCTTCAACTAAATCCGGGAGCCTCTATTGTGAAAGACTTGTCTCGTCCTTGTCAAGTTTTTTTGTCCCGTAGAGGTGAGTTGTACATTGTTCGATTCTATAGAAGACTTTAATGCCTGATGTAAGGCAATCGTTTGAAATTCTAATCTTACTCCAGTGTGGGGTTAATTTCTGTATGCTAGATGAACTCAAGTAAACTAGTTCCACAATTTCAGGGTTCACCCTGCTTAAAAGAAAACAATAAGTTCATGTTACTTAATTGTGTATTTCTTCTTTGACTAGAATTCCTGATTCCCTTATGTACTAAGTACTGAGACTCTTAATGAGTCATATTATTTGATGATGAATTTGCTCATGATCAGTGTTTTAGCCATTCTCTGTTGGAATGCATTAACCAATGTTGTATGCTATGATCTGTCATAGATAACGTGTTTGTGCTTCAGAAAATAGGTTTTAGACACACAGATGCGCATGGATTGTATCAGATGAGAGGATGTTCATGTAGATGAGTTAATCCTGATCATACAGTTGTGATTAGAATTAAGCAAAACAATCTTGATTATTTGTGAATGATTGTATAGGCAAGGTTAAATCCTGATCACTTTCACTTGATATGCCTTATAGTTTGTTTTGACACACACACACAATGTACTTGGAGTTGCAGAGTCATGACTCAGTTGAAATATAACCTGCTCTTGAAAAAATGAATTGTTAAACCAATTGGATTGTTATAGAATTTTAATAATATGCTTTCATTCTAGTTAATCCAATTGTTTTTATTTTTGTAGTTTTAATTTTTACCTACATTAGCTCCAAAAAGTATGAACATTTGAACTCCAATCAATTTTCTAATACTCCAATGCATTTTAAGTCCGTTTTCTTCTTTCATAGTTATCCTCAGTCTCTATGATTAGCTTTTATGTGCTTGAAACTAATTCTTAGTTCCTCAAATAATGTGTTCATTGTATGTGAAGCTCCATGAGTTTGATTTTTAAGCCGTTTCACTTCTCTAGTTCTTTGTTTAAAATTCCACAATTTCTTCATGTGTTGTTGTCGCCTAATTTCTTGAATGTGTGAAAGAAGAAACATGGTTTCTGGCTTCAGCAAGACAGGATCATTTTCACCAAAGCTTATAAACAATTTAGTTACTACTTATCAAAATATTTTCTTCCATTGTGCTAAAAAGCTTTTTTGCTCTGTTCCCGGTTGGAAATGAAAATGTCATGAGAGTGTTGGCATGGTGCAAGTTAAAATCTGCTTTTATCTTAACTAAGGTTTGTGATTGTCTCATGTTATCTTGTGCCATGTTTGCTTGCGCGTAAGGAACTCCAGAATCGCTTAAATTCCTGAGAAGCTACACCTAGAATTCCCACACCTTTTAATCCTTTTTTCGTAATGGGAATGTTTGGATACCCTTTGATGTAAGTGCTAATAGGCGTCAGCACTTCTAAGCAGAACTCTTCTGATGAATTAAGATGAATGTGTTTTCACGTTAATTCAGCTGGTATCCAAACACATACTATCACATTTTCAATCAACTAGTGCAGCAACACTTGGGTCTCATGTCTTGTGAAAGTAATTTCTCAAAGATATTTTCATTCTTTTGAGATTCTGTACTACACAACCGATTTTTTTTGTCTCCAAAGACGAAAGTTTAAAAGTCTTTATTCGAAGACAAAAGTCGTTTTCTGCAAGCAACTTGAACCACCTTCTGAGTTTGATGATCTAGTCATCAACTTTGTGCGCTGAGCATTTGTCAAAACTTGGATTGAAACTTGTCCACTCACGACAAATAAATTCTCTCTTGGTGCATTAGGTACTAATCAAATCTCTAATTGTATGACAAGACTCGAAATTATGTACATTTTCTCACGACATGTTAAATCACCAAATCATGATCATGTCCTAGTTTAAAAGGTTATTTCATAGGAGGGTTTTTTATGGAATTAGAGGGGAGGATTTTATGTTTATTTTAAAATAGAGAGAAATAATAGTTAGTATGTTAATATGATATATTTATGCTAATTTGTCATTCTATAGGCTTTATTTAAAAATTTGGTAAATTAGAAGCTATTTATTTAAACATTTAAAATATTTCAACTCTCTCTTTTCCCCCAAACCACCTCTAAGTAAATAATAAAATATTGACAAAAGATAAAGCAATTTTGGTTTCACACTTATTTTCTCTTTTATCTTCTTTCTACTCATTTTTTTGTTCTCTTATTTTTTCATCATATTAACCATCACATTTTTTCACTTCTCTCTATTTTATTCATTTATCTCTTTAGGTGTTAGGTTGAAATGAGGTGAATAAATTATTTTTCGCGAGAAAGTAACTATCCTGCTATGCTATCCTAAGGAGAAGTACAACATCAAGGACTGAGTGGATGTAGGTAAATGTCAGTTTCGCTGCCCTAAACTTGGGAGTATAATGCCATGTGACAAGCATTCAATAAGGAATGGATTAGGAGAATCTTACATAGACAGAAACAAAAATCTAGTTGTAACTTGCTTCCTTTGCTTGATGGATGATTGATACAGAATCAACAAATTTTATATTCATATAGCACAATTCACATGTGAGTGGGCCAACCAAATCCCACCTTTACTTATTATTCAATTACTAGGCCAGTCTATCAGATTTGGGCTACTTGATACAAAACATGAATGAGGTTCAGGATTCCAGCACAATGGAGAAACATGGTGGAAGACACCCTGGGTCAATCTCTCAAACAATAATTTGGTCACAAAGGGATGGATGGAATAATGTACAGATCATCCTCTGCATCCTTTTCTCCTTGTGCAAGATCTACATTATAATAATAAATAAATGAAAACTCATCAGGATCTTTTAACATTGTTTGATTTTATTATTTAAGTCAACTTTATTTATTGTGTGAGTATTAGTTTGTGACTTTGTGTAACTATTGTTGCTTTAACTCAAGCCAACGATTGTTGAACTAACTACAAGTTAGGGGGTTGGTTTAAGTTCGAACTCTTCTGCATGAAAAATAGGTGTGATAAGACCATTCTACAAGCTTCAAATTAACTAAGTTCTAAAGTGGTGTTTGGAATTAAGTCTTAGGGAAAATGCCGCAATGAACATCATTAAAAAAATTGGGTGATAAGAAAATAAAAATGACTGTGAGCATAAGATTAAAATTTTTGAATTTTTTTTAATAGTATAGCACATGTTGAGGTAAGTTTTATCAAAGTCAGGTACAAGCTTAAAAGTCTTGTTGTGGGGATATATAAAATCGATGAATACTCGGGTATTTACAGGGGAATACCTCCTTCAACTTCATCACCCACAAACAATTTCCAGTTTTCCACCACAAACATACAAGAGTGACTTTTCACAAAAAATGTTTTACCAAAAGCTGAGATTATCACCGCTTGTTTTAGTGGCTTTCAATAAAGTCTCTTAACTCAACCCACTATGTGTTGGCAGGTTAACTTGCGGGTTTTTAGAAGAAAACAAAAGTGTAAAAAAATTAGAAAAGTAATTATTGAAAGTATTAATGAACCAAGTCAATCTAACATGCCCTTAGGCGATTGGATTTGGACCAGCCCAACCTACCAACGAGTTGGATTGGGTTGGGTTTGATCGCGAGTTGTGAGTCAAATTGACAGTTCTATTGCCAATTTCACGCTGCTTATGTGTAAGTCAACATCTCATCACATTATGCTCTCACTCAATTTTTACATTCACTTTGATTATCTACACCAATAATCATAATTCAAAAGAATTATCATACTTCACCATAAAGAGTATATATCACTTGGAACTAAAACATTCTAAAAAATTCTAACATGTAGAAACCAAGTCAAGCTAAAAATCTAAGGTACAACTTCCATATTAACTTTCTTTCTTTAGCCATAAAGGCAACTCACCACACACCTTGCGTTGTCAAAATTTTATAATAATTAAAAAGCATGTAAATTGTATAATAGAAAGGCTAATAGAAAATTAAATCATAATTATAATAAAATGTTCATTTTATATAAAAAAAAGTGATATATAATAAGTAATAAAAAAATCCTAATCTTGGTGCGTTTATGTTTTAAAATACAATTTAAAATATTGTTTCATCCCTTCACTATTTAAAAATAAAGTTAATTATACTTCATTATCTTAAGATTTTGTTATATTATATTAAACTCCAAACTTACTCAAATATACACTTTACTCCATTTTTTATGATCTAGCACCACTAAAAAACATAATTTTATGACGGTTATTAACACATAGTTGATACTTATAAATTTAAATTTAGCTGCAAAAAATAATTTTTAATGTTGAACATAGGATTTAGTGACAAAATTTTCGTCACTAAATCATCCAACGTTAATTTCCTCACCAATATTTTTGCTACTAATTTCTCTCACTAGATATGTCTATTATTGAACCCACCCAAAACATGGCAGGTCTAAACACAGAACAACTTATTAGTTTTTACTAAGCAGTCTCTTGATGTGCAACGCCACTCTCCTCTGCTCTTCCCAGTTCCAGCTACGGTGGTAACTCGTGCAATGGTCATCCGTCCTTTACCGCCATCTTCGCCACCCCTTTCCATCAATGGTATTGGATGCCTCTGCTTGCGTACTTACTTGCAGCTGAGGTGTGTATGGAATCTACAGAAGCTTCTCTCTTACTCTTATTCTAGAAATGTT
Organism: Lotus japonicus; assembly: GCF_012489685.1. NCBI lineage: Eukaryota > Viridiplantae > Streptophyta > Magnoliopsida > Fabales > Fabaceae > Lotus > Lotus japonicus. The sequence goes on along the minus strand of NC_080041.1, from coordinate 121,957,618 downwards.
CATTTGACCCCATAAGTGTTGTTGAGTCCGTAATGGACTTCCTTGGTGGGTGCATAATTTACTTCTTCGACAGAGCCGTTTGAGTTCTTTTAAGTGAGAGTCTTGTTCAAAAGGATTTGATATTTTTTGCTCAGAAATAATTTTAGTTTATGTGATCTTTGGGTTTTAGTGGGCTACTGTTTGCCCTTTAGGGTTTAGCATCATGTTCTTTATGCTGGATTTGTCAATTTGAGTGTGCATGCTTGCCTTTCATTTTCTCATGTGCATGCGCATTGTAGTAGCAACACTCAAAAAGAGTTATTCTCACATGTTGTAAGTGTCGTTTTGCAACCCTTTCGGGGTTTAATTCCATACTCCTTTGACCAATAAAAATTAGGCAGTCTCTTTGAAACCATTCACCAAAATATGAATTTACTCTTTTATTCCATAATTAAATAAAAGAGCAAATTACGCTCCATTACCTTAAACAAATGAATGAGGTAGCAAAAGATAGACAATGAAGATTTAGTGAGAGTTTAAAATCAAAGCGAGAAATCGTTAGTAGAAACTAGAAACCATTTTTCAAAACCCCACAAAAATTAGCAAATCAACATATATAGTGAGAATGTGCAACTTTACATTATATGTTGCTTTGGACGCTTAGATGAAATCAGTAGAGAGAAGATCAGAATGAGGCAATTGATTGTCTCGCGAAGCATGCTTCTACTTCACATTCGTTGGGGGTTTCTGCTGTTGATATCCCCTTCCCGGAGCTAGAAGTCATCTTGTTGAGTGACTCTCTAGCAATCCCTTAGCCCTTTTTTTGTCTTGTTAATTTTTCGATGCACCAAAAAAAAAATAGAAAATAAAATAATCAAAATTCGATGAGAATAAACAAAGATTGAATATATTTAGGAATTAGGAGTATTGTTATGATAGAAATAAGTTCGAAAGATTTTATTTTTATCAAATTTAAATCATTTTGTTAATTAAAATAGAAAATATTTTGTGAAAAGTACAAAGAAAATATTCGCGCAGAAAATTAATAGGAAAGTTGCAATTTTCTAGTAGTAAAAAAATGTCTCGCTTGGAAAAACAACTTACATAAGCTATTTTTCATAAGCTATCTGAAAATAAGCTCTCATAAGCTCTCACAAACACTGACATAAGCGTTTATGCTATCATATAAGCTCAAATAAACTCTTTCAAACGGGGAATTCAGAAGCATGTTAATGACAGGTACATGCGCGTCACAATTTATAACGAAATCTATAACGAAATCCATCTGTAACTAGAATGTTAGGCCAAATTATTATTCATATTTTTCATGGTTGAATGGTAGCAAAATCCGTAACTAGAGTGGTAGCTAAAATATTGGTGAGGAAATGAATGGATATTTTAGTAATGGAAAAATCCATCACTAGATTTGACATGTTAAGTATTAAAAAGATATTTCAGAATATTTTCAAGAGAATTTACAGCTAAATTTGTAAGTATTAGGTACAGATTTAAATCTGCCACAAAATTATGTTTTTTTAGTGGTGGAGTGTAATATTTGAGTAAATTTGGAGTTTATTGTCGTATAGGAAAAACTCAAAGTAGTGAAGTGTAATTTACACTTAAAATAATGTAATTTTTTTTGTGCAGTATTGAGAAACTAAAAACAAGAAGCAAACAAACAAAGACTAGACTAGACTTCTTCTATCTGAAGCATGCAACGACAACGAATCTTGAGGAAGGAAAGACTACTTAAGGAAACAGCATTGCCTACGCAAACTCAAAGCAGCTAAGCGATCCGCACAAGAGTTTGCCTCACGACGGACATGCTTGAAAGGGACGTTCTAGGGATGAATAACAATGGAAATAGCCTCATCCAAGACATAATACGAGGGAGAAGACATGTAGAAGTCTCAAGAAAACGAATGACAATGAAAGAACTACTCTAACAAATCACCAGGCGATATCCTAAGTCTCAAGCCAACAATAAACCACTCTTTAGAGACAAAAGCTCTGCAGGTAGATGACAACTACCATGAAAGCAAGCTAAAAACCTGCCACCCACTCAGAAGAGGAGTTACAAGTGATGTCACCAGCACCCATCAACTTGTTACTTGGACAACAGAAATCATCCACATTCAGCTTAACAAAAGAGACCAGAAGAGGGGATCAAACAAGACAAGCAAGCTGATCATGAGAAGGAACATAAGTGCTATTCAGAAGAGTGTCATAATCCTTCAGAGGGAGTGATATGGTGCAAAATGACATCCTCACTTGCACTTGGTGGTGGCACAGGCAAATGATAAAGTAATTAACTCCGAACGTTTATAAAAAATTAGAAGTTGTAACTGCCAATTTTGTTAATGTAATCATCCTTAATTGATCTTTTCAACAATATTTGCAAAAATAATAATAATTAATGAATTGAAGTCCAACCTGGAATGTCGAGGGAAATAATAAAATTCCACTATAATTCTTTATTATAACTCTTATCCCTTTTCATCAATCATGCTTAGTAGTTTAGATGAGATATTACAAAATGATTTTAAGAGCTAATAATTCACCATTTGAACCAGTTCAAGTCACCATCGCAAAAGAAACAATCTTGCTTCTGACCAAGAATTCTCAATACTTTTTTATTTTTAAAGATCCAAATTGTAAGATGGGTTGATCAATATTAAATTGATCTACCAATTTTTTAATTGCCACCAGCTGGTATGCTTATCCTTTCAGCTTAAGATTCCTACAAAGGAATATTATAAACGCTACTTAGCATAGACGTAAAACAAGCACTTATGTGCCCCCCTAACATTATACATAGCCATATTTAAAAAACCAACAGAGACATTATCATATTATATGTTCCTAAATTCAGAGTCATCCACTACAATTCACTAGTTTATAAATTGTCATATTGAAAGTACCCAATAATTTTCTATAACACCATCAAAACTGAACCAAGGTTCACTACAATAACAGAAACAAGGGTCTATGAAGAAGTACTGAAAATGAATCTAAAGAAACATCTAAAAAGCTAACATAGATCTGCATCCAAATCCAATCTTCCTCCTCCCTCCCCTAAATGCCATCATCTAGTAGTTCTGTGAATAGTCAAAGCTCAAGGGCTGTTGACCAAATGGAGCCTGAAAAGAAGCAAAAAGTATATGAGAATCATGATAATGGGACAAGGAAAAAATTAGATATAGTGGAAACACAAAGGTAAAGATTCCTCAATCCTTGTCTGGGAGTAGAATTCAAACAAAGTAAAGTAGGACAAATTCATGAACCTACTCAACACACATCACATATCAGGAAAATCTATTGAAGCAAAATACACTTTGAGGGGGGGAAATCTGTAAAAGCTGACAATTCAGAATTCAACCATTCACAATCCAAATCGTACATTTCAAGACTAGTCACAAATCTGACAATTCATATCATGCCAATCATAGATGATTTTGAAACACGTGATACATGTATGAATCGATGAGATTCGTATCACCAATATGAATAACAAGAATCAACAAAAAAATTATTTCACTTATTTCTTACTTTCCTTTCACCAATTCTCATTATATAAATTGAAAGTCAACAACAATGACAATCAAAGTCTTCTCCATTAGATGGAATCAGCTACATAGATTGAACAATATCAAATAAGTTTAAATTGATAAATGAAGAGAAGCACTATTGATTCCACATTTAGTTACTTCATTTGCTTTGTTTTCATTCTTAGGCTTCACATGATTGAGTGGAGCTTCACACAGCCCCACTCAATCACTTGCTCCCATTGGGGCTGGGCTTCACATGATTACTTGCTCACTCTAATTTGGCTGTACTTTTTGCTCTATTTAAATTGACTTTTGACATGTAAGTTAGAATTTGTTTTTTGAAACTTATGGTCAAGCTATTCAGCAATTCCCAAGTTCTACATGCATGTTTGGGAATAGTGTGTTGACCTTATAATCATGTAAGACCCAGACGCTACTATAAGTAGTGTTAAACAAACTTCGCGATTTTGGTGTGTTCTATGGTTCACAAGCAAACACACTATACATCAAGCACTTAACATCAATTATACAATTTTAACTATCTTATAATGTGCTTATGGATTTTACAATTTCCAATTCACGATTCAAATTCCAAATTTAACTTGGCAATTCAAATTGTGACTGAATAACTACGCTCCCCAAACAATCTGAGTACTACAAGTTTGGGGGGGGGGGAGTGGCCAAACAATCCAAATCTCTGCACATTGTGTGGCAAGAGGCAAATCAATACCAAAAGCCATTTTAAATAATCAAGAGGCATCACCCATGAAACCTAGTACATTATTTATTTATATAATTAAATTAAGCCGAACTTGGAATTTTGAAGCAAGTACAGAAGTCACTCATCAAATTGAACAGGGAAACAAAGTTAAAGTAAATAAAATGAGGTTTACCTGGTAAACAGCATGTCTAAATTGGTCATATGAATGTGCATACATTATAGTAGGACTTGGCCACTGTAGGTAAGCAGGATCCCTAGGTGTCTGATTCAATCCCCCATTACAGAAAGGGCTCATGATCGGACTTGAAGGAGGTATATAGCCAAGTGAAGCCTGAGTTGGTGGCATCTGAACCAACTGATTGAAAGTAGTGTCATATTGAGCAAATGAAGGTTGGGTAATTTGCACATTAAAAGGCACCAAGTTAACGGCAGGCATTGACATACTCCTAGCATACCTGCATTAAAAAACATAATACAACTTCATAAGTAAGCCGACTATTATGTTAATAGTTAATGCAGTGCAAAAACGCAAAAAGTAAAAAATAACCAAAACAAAAATTGGAGGATAAAAAGTGGAAGAAACCTCTAAATGTCACATCACAAGTTAAATAAATTCTAGAATCCAGAGTTTCATTGAATGTGCCAGCCAAATAACAGAAATGCCATTCTTAGCTCACCCCCTCTCTGTGTCTGTCTCTATCACATAGATAGCTTTTATATTTACTAATGCAAACATAACAGTTTTCTAAGTGTAGCCCAGCAAAATGGCAAAATAATAGAGTATTTGTAGTTATGGCATTAAATTCAGAGTACAGTGATAGAACTCACCTTCCATAGCTGCGGTCATAATCTGGATCACTTCGGTCCTTTTCCCTGTCTCTGAAAATGGCAACTCGAGTAGCATTAGCATCCTTGACACTCATGATTCTTTCTGAATCAGCCATGGGGTTTTTTCTAGTCTCATACTCATCCCTGCTCATAAAAGAACTTTGCCCATCCATGGGGACCACAGATAAGGTATCACCTGAATCGGAGCTTCTAGAGCCACTAAAGATACGTGCTCGTGCCCGATCATATTCTTCCTTCCTCTCTTCCACACTCCTCAGATGGTTTCCTTTCACCCCAGAACCATTGCCATCATTCAAACCAGCTTTACCAGGCCTAGGTCTAATTACAATTTTTTTCTGGAAACATTTATCATTTTCCACCTGTTTGGCAGGTATTTCAGATAAACAAACTGCAGGATATTTGCTTTCCGGTAACTTCCTCACCAGAATTTTACTTCCCTGGCCATCTAAGCCACAATCCTGAACCATTGTTTGCATACCATAGTGTTGAGCAACACGATGTGCAGCCAGTCGGAGATAGGAAGAAGGGAAATGCTGGAACTCAAAATGCTGCTGATCAGCATTATTCATAAAGCTCTGAATATCCAGCTCCATCCGCAAAACTAAAGATAAAAGCAAAGTTAAAAACAATTAACAAAAACATCAAGATTTCCACCAACATACTAGTAAAAAAATAGAAGAAAAACAAACCAAAGTTCAGTCAAAAAGGACACTGATGGGGGAATATCACATGTAGAACATAATGATCAAAGAATAGCTCATTAATTTGATTATAAACTCCTAATCCACCTTCCTGCATTGCTAGGACGACTCGTTTAAGTTTGCTTCTTATCTCTTACACAAAGTGGGAACTTGAAAGTTTAAAATTATCACCAATATGGTTATGACAGCAGAGGGTGGCTTAAATCTTAATTCCAGGCAACGTATTGCCGGAAGAAGTGCAACGGGATCGGCAAAATATCTTTCAAGACACAGGCAACCCTAATTTTTAAGCCATTAAAAATACCCCCAATTCCATGTTTTCAAGAATTCAAAGCATAACAAAGGGTACACACTCACACAGAATTCAATTTTTGAAATCATGGCGCTTCCTTTTGTCATACCAATTCAATCCTTTGAAATTTTACATGGCAGAAACATTCATAGCCTATTGGCCTACTTTTATCCTTTAAAAGACGATGTTGTTAGATTCAGCAAGTCAAATGAACAGAAATTTTGCCAAATTGGAACCCAGCACCCCCAAATTCCCAATTACCATCTAGCTTAGGTTATTTCATTCCCAATCCCACAGAACAGCACCAACATTACACATCAAATTCAGAGTCTCAATCCCAAATTCACCACAATAACACAGGACATAACCACAACAATTCCAGATCTGACATAATTTAACCTTATCTGGAAAAAAAATCCCTTTTATATCCAAACCATGCACACAAAATCCATGCAACAAAAATCAATCATTGAAAAAATGCCCAAATCTAAACCTAGCTCAAGCAGCAATTTTGAAGCATACCCATGAAGCAGAAACATGAAATTAGCAAAATCACCCCCACCCCACAAACAAAGAGTTCAAAATCCAACACAGAAACACACAGAGAGAGTTGATAAGAGACTAACTGGTGAGACGATGACGAGGGTTCTGGAGAGCCTCGACCAAGAAAGGGTCAACCATTGACTCCTTGTCTTTGAACCCAGAAGCTGCAGCATCGTTGGGGACACAGGTTGATGATGATGATGATGATGATGAAGAATCCATGGGGTTGTGTTGTTTCACTCAGAAAGGGTAAGAATTAATAACAAAAAATACAAAAACTAATTTATATAATAATTAAAAATAATAATAATAAAATTCTTGTTCCTTCTTCCCTCAATCGGAAGAGGAAGAAGAAGAACAAGAGGAGGAAGAGAAGAAGGAAAAGGAATTGTGTTGTCTTCTTATAAGCATAGAGATAGAGAGAGAGGGAAGGTAGAAAAACCCAACCCAAATCAACACAACACAACACAACACTTTTTTGAAGAAAAATTGGAGACAATAATAAATAAATATTATTGTCTCCAATTCTTAATTTCTTCGTTGTTCAATGTGAACAGGTAATAAAGAGAAAGAACAAACAGCGCAAGGGTCACCGCATTATCTTCTCTGTACGGTTCGGTTTTTCTACAATTTATCTCATCACCATCAATTTCCACGAGTCTTATCTTTTTCTTTGTTTTTTAATATAAGAAAATCTCAATAAGATATTTATGTTTTTATAAAAAATTGAAAATATATTAGTCTGGATTTGTTAGTTTAGTATAATCTTGTTGGTTCAAGTGATTTATGTTTGATTTCTCTTCTGTAAGTTCAGGTTTTGAGGATAAAAAAACTCCATCATGATATAGGTATTTTCGGCTCAAACAAGATACATATAAGGACAAAAAAAAAGTTAGTTCAGTAGATTATCGTTGTTCCAACAGGATTGTTCTGGATTAAGTAGAGGTTTTGTGTTCAAGCCCTCGTGGATTGGATGCAGTTGCGTTAAATACTTGATAAGGAGAGATTTACTGCTCATAGTCGTCCTACCCGACTCAAAATTACGAGAACAATTCAACAAACTAAAAAAAAAGTTGAATATTGTTGTTAGATTTATTAGTTGGTTTGATTATACTTTTCTCCCTATAATTTTAGATTTATCAGTTGGCAATGACGATCAAGAAAAGGACCCTAGTGGAGGTGTACGATGGCATGCAGTTGAGATTAGTTTACATGAGATGTAGACCTGGTGGGTTAGGGTTTTACCTCCCTTGGAGCTTCACGGCTCGGATGGTGGCGAACTCGATTAGGTCGAGTGGTTGTTGTGGCTGCACGTCACAATGGAAAAACGATGATTGAGAGCGTGTGATGGGTGACCAGGGCTCAACGTTGGTAGCGAAGTTCAGAGCGTTGGGGGCTCCGTGAGTCTGCATTGGGGTTTAGCGGTTGCACCATTTGGTGGTTTGGATGTGTGTGGCGACTATAGTGACCACAGGGGTTGGTTTATTGGTTGGTAGTGGTTGAAGAGGGGAGGGGATCTAGATGGGTTTGTGTCCGACTTAAGAACGCCTTCTTAGGATGAGTGTTCTATTGTGGTAGGGGTCCAGTTTTTTAGCATATGAAGATTTTGAAGGCAAGGCACACTATATTTTTTAGAGAATTTGGGATGAAGGTATTGTTACTTGAAAAACTTTTGCAAAAAAATGGGTGCGAGGAAGGGGTAAGATGAGAAAGAGGAAGAGTGTTGTGGGGGTGAGTGTAATGCGGGTGTGGTGGGAGAAGAAATAGGAAGAAAAAATGGAGAGAGTAAGGGTGACAAATAAAAAAATAACATATAGGATTAATGAAATGACACGTTGGGAGGTGACACAACAAGATTCAGCAACACTACATGGATTAATTTCAAATTTTTTTTAGAAATTCAAAGTTATGATTTTTTGAATATGTATCAATTTAGATTTCTCTTTATTTGTCAAGAGTCAAGACCAATAACATATTTAAGGCTTTACGGTCAGCCCCATGAGAAATTGTATTTCATGCCATAAGTGGTCTACAACTGAATACCTAGTTGAATTAGGCAAATTTGTTTGTGGCCATTGCTATTAATTTTAATGTTAAAATGATTTTTGGTTTATCAAAGAACCAGATCAATCAATCGACTTATCAGTATTTATCAATGCTTGAAAACTTGGACCAGACCGATCGATTTTAACTAGGAACTTATTGGGAAGTGTTTGGTCACGTGACCTACGACCTAGCCTACATCAGACCTAGGTCAAGACAAATTAATAATTAGACAAGATCAAAGCTTTTCAAAAAGTTTTTTTAGTTAAAAAGGTAAGGTGTCGACCTATTTAAATAAACATAAATTTATTTTATTATTTTTACATTGATTTTTACTATAATATCTAAAAATTATAAACTTATTGACTTATTTATATGTTTAAGCATGTTAAACTATATAATTATTTAACCATATAAACCTCTCTAATATAGACTAGTGACTTATTTACTTTGACTATATGATATAATGGTATTATTTTTCTTGTTAGATATAAGTTTATTGACATGTTTATAAATAGATTTGTTGGTGTATTTGTATATCATATAATAAAACAGGTCTTTAAATTAAATAGGCTATCAAGCCAGACCAAACTTTCAATAGATTAAGGCTCAGGTCGGAAAAAAAATCTATCACAAATAACAAGTCAGGTTTTGAAAAAATCCGGACCTATTTAAGCAAAGCCTAGCCTATTCCTGCTCCAATTACGTGAAAAACAGACTAATTTCAAAACCGGTTAATCAGTTTAAAACCATCAAAAGTCGATGTTAAAAATTAAGTTGAATAGGCCAGTATTTTTTACTTTATTTCGTTTTTAATTTAAAAAAATGTTTTTAAGCATTTATTATTTATTTTTATCATATAAATTATTCAAGATGAGCAATCTATAATAATTAACAATTTAATTAGTGTAAATTTCTTAATATCTTTTGTAAGTATATTGCATATTATAATAAATAATAATAAAAATATAATATTTAATTATTATTAGTTAACCATGATTGTACTAAATTAGTTTTCCGATGGAAAAAAAAAAGGATTGTACTAAATTGAACCTTGAATTAGTGCCTTGACCAACTCAGTTTTCCAAAAATTTGTCATTATGGAAAATCGACCGAGTTAAATCAGTTTTTACTGATTCCCATCCTAATTCCTAACTGATGACTGATCCAACTCATGACAATAGTGGTCAAAAGACAATCAATTTATAATTTTTAAATTGTAGTGTTCAAAATTTTACTTTAGATATTGAACAATCGATGAAAAACAGGACTAATATGGACTTTTCTTCGTATTTAATTCTATAAAAAATTACTTTTAGAGAAAATAAAAAAACTAATGTCGATTTACAATTGTTTGCGTAAATAAATCATATTTTTGGTGCCCACTAGGGTGGACAATTTATTTTTTGGTTCACCCATGGACCATGGGTGTTAAAGTAATTTACTATAAATAATTGTAAAATTCATCCCTCCAGAGATCCAACCCAGATCTAGAACCTTCTCCACCATATCAGATCCCTTCCTCAGCCACCTCTTGCACCAGCAAGATCCCCAAACCTATCCACCTCCACGCAGGAACCTCCACTTTCCTCAAACCTGAACCACCCCAAAGTGCTACCCTCACTCACCCAACTCTTCACTGACCTTAACATCACCCACACCTTCTCCCTCCGGATATTTCCGACACCGACGTTCACGTGTTTCAGGCTCTCCTGAGGATGGATGAGATGCACGAGGATTGTGCCAAGAAGCTGAGGTTGCGTAAGGGTCGTGCGTGACGACGCAATCGGTGAAAGGAGGGGATGATTAGATTGAGGAGGTGAACGAAGAGGTTGTTAGAGTGTTGAGGAAAGCAGAGAGTGAGGATGTGGAGAGGGTTGATCTTTCTGGGCTTCAGTTGAGGATTCTTACTGAGGCTTTTGGGAAGATCCATGGCTTGGTATTCTCAGATCTACCCAGACGGTGAGAAGCTCAGATCTGCAATGAAGACGAACCTGGATGGCTGGATCTCATCATCTAGAGTTGATTGTTCTTGTTTTGATGATGAGCATATTAAATTTGAATCTGTCATCTAGAGTTTTCAAGTTTGAAACTTTGAATAATCTTCTCTTTTGGGTATTCCACAATCTAGCATTTTTTATTTTATTTTACTGATTCAAGCTGGGGAAGTGGCAAGATCAATCAATATTTTGATGTTTCTTGATTAAAGGTGGCCAGATTAACATTTTGATTTTGTTCTTCAATTTTGAGATTGAAGGAATTGCTTGATGCGTGTCAGGGGTTGAGTCACTTGCTTGTATTTACTGGGGTTTTGTCTTTCAGAATGTTAATTTTCTTAATTTTATTGTGCTCATGTGCCGGAAATCATCATTGATACTGAGAAACTCTAGAGTCTAAATTGATTTGTGAATCTCTTTTGAAATGTAAAATTCATTGGTTTGTAATGACTAATGAGTATGATTTTCAGAGGTTTTTTGTTTTATCTTTTAATTAATAAAAGAAATAATCTTACATTTTTACCCTTTTATCATCATTTCAATCCTAACCATTCATTTAAGGAATATTCTTAGATTCTAAGATCTAACGGTAATTAAACTTATGTATAATTTAATCCTTTTCGTTTTTTAAATTTTTGAAATTCTTTTCATTTTTAATCTATATAATTTAATCTGAGGTAATATGAAATATTGAAATTATTAAATATTAAATCCAATAATTGATAGAAGTTTTGTGAAAAAAAAATTATATGTGAAAAATTTTGGGCCATCATGGACCACTTAGGACCATAGTCATCCGGGTCTATAGTAGATGTTGCCTCAGTTAGGATGAAAGTTTTGATAAAAAAGAAAGTAACACTGAACAATAATGTATTAATCCATAACTTTAAGTATTCCAGTTGACCACGCTTATAAAAAAAAAAATCCAGTTGACCACAAAAAAGCATTCTACTTACAATTAAGCCAACTCATAAACTATAGGTGTTTTTTTGGTACATTGTCTAAAAGAAAGAAAAAACTACGGTCTTACATAGGAGACACCCCACGCATCAGCTTGTAAAAGAGCACCTAAACCCGCCAACGGGAACTCACACAGAACTAGATCCTGATCTTGCTCCGCCCCATGCTTAGCCAATAGATCCGCACAAGCATTACCCTCTCGCAGCGTATGCCGAAAGTTGACAACCCAATCTCTACTCAAGAGGTCTTTAATATCCCATACCAATGATGCATAGAGATGACCCGAAGGAGGCACCGAGTTGATAAGCTTCACAGCCAGTTGGGAGTCCGATTGACACTCCACTCGACGATATCCCCCATTCCAAGCTAGAGAAAGACCATGGAATAACCCAAGAAGCTCTAACTGCAGAATGCAGCTGTCATTAAAAAACCCATAGAAACCCCCAATCCACATACCGTCACTACAGCGAAGGCAACCTCCAAAACCACCACGCTGTGGAGTCCCACGAACGCTGCCATCCACGTTCAAAACCACACAATTTGGCAATTCTACTGTCCATTGAACCATCCTCGTCGACGACCTGGTTGAATCCGTAGGAGCATCAAAGGCACGCTTAATGTCGTGTACCATAGCAGCCACGTTAGTCCCCAAGACCTGCGACGGAATTACCGTCCCTTCAAAGCACCTAACATTCCGAGCCCTCCAAACCCACCACAAAGTCGCCATGACAACAGGATTATCCTCCTTCAACAACTTCCGGAGCCACCCTTTCACATCACCACTCCCAAACATGGCACCCTGATTGTCAAAACCCATGGCATTCCAAATTCCCTTCGCCTGAATGCAATCTCGAAGACAATGGAGAGAGGACTCCACACTGGCATTACAAATCACACACTCCGCACTTAAAGCCATTCCTCTCCTGTGCCTGCAATCATTAGTTGGAAGAGCCTCCTGGGAAGCCAACCAAACAAACATGATGCACTTGAAAGGAGCTTTCAGCCGCCAAATCCAGTTCCAAGAATCCTCAACAAGAGCCATCCCAGCGTCTTCTTCCCTAGTCTGTTGCATAATCCAGTAGTACCCCGATGCAGTAGAGTAGATCCCTGAAATATGGCCCTTCCAACGAACCCCATCCCCAACATGAGAATTAAGGCGCACTGTTAAATTCTTGATACAATCAGCAATCGACTCCGGGATCATGGTCCACAACCGCTCCAAACGCCAGGCCCCATTCTCCCAAACATCTCGCACACGGAGCTCGGAATCATGAATATCGACGTATGGGACTTCCTGGCACAGAGGAAGCGTTGTACACCAAGGCTCATACCAAAACGACGACGCCCCATTCCCAACCTTGAACTCGAACCCATGAAGCAACACATTCCGCGCCTTAAGAAACGCTTTCCAAACCGGAGAGCCAACACTGTCCTGAGCAGCAAGAAAAGAACCATTCGGAAAATAATTAGCTTGAAGAATAGTCACCCACGGCTTCTCCTGAAGAGAGACCATCTGCCAAACATGCTTCCCCAATAATGCAACATTATGATCTCTAGCCTTCCTCAAGCCCAAACCTCCCATACGTTTCGGTCTGGCAACCCGGTCCCAACCAACTAAGTGCAGCCCACGCCCATGCCTGTCTTTCCAAATAAAATTCTTGATCACCGAATCCAATCTATCACACACACCCTGCGGCAGCCACACCTGACTCATGCAGTACGCCGGCATGGCGGAAATAACAGATTGAGCAAGAGTAAATCGCCCTGCCCTATTAAGCAGCTTGCACTTCCAGTCAGCCAACCTGGAATTAATCCTATCGAAGATATAATCAAAATCCCTAGCAGTCACACGACGTTGGAAAATAGGGAACCCCAGGTATTTACCAATATCTGCCGTGAATTGGAAGCCTGCAATCCCAGCAATCCTAGCTTTCTTATGATTCGTAAGCCCATTGCAACCCAGAATTTTGGACTTAGCCTCACTCACCTTTAGACCCGAAGCTGTACAGAAAGAATCCAAAAGCTCCTTTAACAAACGCACCTGATTATTCCTAGCTTTGACAAACAAGAGGACGTCGTCGGCAAAGAAGAGGTGGGACAACCCTGGACCATTACGCACCGTACAAACGGGGTCCCATCTACCCTCTAGCACTGCTGTGGAGATAGCCGAGCTCAACCGCTCCATGCACAGGACAAACAAATAGGGAGACAGCGGATCACCCTGCCTAAGCCCTCTCTTAGCTGCAAATGGGGAAATCCTTTCCCCATTCCACAAAATCGAAAGGTGGGATGCCGTCACACAGTTCATAATTAGAGTAACAACAGAGAGAGGGAACCCAAAGGCCACCAATGTTTCCCTCAAGAAACGCCAATCAACCCGATCATAGGCCTTCTCAAGATCAAGCTTGAAAACCAAGTTACCTCCTTTCTTTCTCACCTTTCTCTGGTGATAGACAATTTCTTGAAGAGCAATAGCATTATCACTCGTACATCTCCTAGGAATGAAACTACTATGCATGGGGCTCACAATATCATTCAATACAGGTCTTATGCGATTAACAAGGATTTTGAAAATTAATTTGTAAAGGACATTGCACAAGCTGATAGGCCTGAAGTCCTTATAAGAGATAGGACAATCCACCTTCGGGATCAGCACTACCATGGTCTCCCCCAAAGCTCTATCCACCTGTTGAGTTTCAAAAACATTTTTAATGTATAAAAATACATCCTCCCCAACAACATCCCAATACTTCTTGTAAAAAGCGGCAGGAAAACCATCTGGACCTGGCGCTTTATAAGATCCCATCTGTTGGAGAGCAGACAACACCTCATCTCTAGTTACCTCACAAATAAGATAAGGGAAGTGCCCCTCTGAGAGGACCGGAAGATTAGGCGTGGGCAGACATGTGGTATCAATCTCCACGGTTTCTGCAAAAAGATTTTAAAAAAACGCAACAGCACCTGCCTTGAGAGTATCCTCATCCTCACACCTATTCCCATCTGCCATCACCAACCTCGTAATGCGATTCCGCTTCCTTCTAATGACGGTTTGAGCATGAAAAAATTTGGTATTCCTGTCACCAAATTTTACCCATTTCTCCCTGGATTTCTGGAACCAAAGCATCTCTTCCTGCGCTAAGATATCACTAAGCTCCTTCCTTAGCTTCTCATGCTGAAGGTGGAGAGCCACAGAATCTACATGCTCAAGACGTTGCTGGATAGAAGCGATACAGTTTTCCACATGCCTTTTCCTCCTAAAAATGTTCCCAAAAGTTTTTCTATTAAATTCTAGGGAATCCCTTCTAACCTCATACAAAGCTTCCTGTATGTTCGGGCTGCCCTTGCTCCACGCATCATGGACAACAGACTTGTAGAGAGGATGCATGGTCCAAGCCGCTTCAAAACGAAAAGGTCTCTGGCCACGGTTCTCCACTTTTTTGCCACACCGCAGAAGTAAAGGGCTATGATCAGAATGCAACCTGGATAGGACCTCGACCCCACCTTCCGGGAAACTCGTGCGCCAAGAGAGGGATGCAAGAGCTCGATCGAGTCTCTTCTGAACAGGGGGTCTTCCAACACTATTTCTAAACCAGGTGAACTGCAACCCTGTGGAACCAAGATCCAGCAAACCACAACTATTCATATTATCCACAAAAGTGCGGGCACGCGAGGGAGAGAACAATCCCCCTCGTTGCTCAGTGGAAAGAGCTATATCATTAAAATCTCCCAGGATAACCCAAGGTTCTGAGAAACTCCCAGCCAAGGCTCGCATATGATCCCACATAAAGCGCCTATTACCTGGAATTGGGCTGGCATACACACCAGAGCACTTCCAAAGGAGAGGACCAGAAGTAATGTTAAGAGTAATAATCTGACGATGGGACGCAACCACTGAAACATTCCCTCTAACATCATTACGAGCAAGAGCCCAAATTCCTCCTGCTTGCCCCTGGGCTTCCTCCACTCCCACAACACTGTAACCTTGCTTTAACCAAAAATTTTCCAGCCTACTAAACTGGACATGGGTCTCAAGAATAAAACAAATCTCTGGTTTATGCTTCATCACCATCTCTCTCATGTGACGCTTAGATACCGCATTCGCCGCACCGCGAACATTCCAACTCAAAACAGAAAAATCAGTTTGTACATTCATTAAAAACTAATTCAAGAGAGAGGTAACCCACAGCTGAATCCTAACTTGAAGCCACACTCAAGTCAGTCACGATACCCTGCTCCCTGTCTAGAGCCATCTTTGAGTCTCCTATAGCTTGATCCTCTGGACGGTGCAAGTCAGGAGGCATTGTACTCTCCTCCATACCCTGAACCCCAGCCTGGAAGATGACTACCTGAGGAGCACTAGCCAAGAAGGATGAAGACTCCCCTGTCATGTGAACGTTAGATCCAGTAGTCTTCAAATACTCACGGACCTTGGCACCAACGTTTTTCCCATCGTCCGCAGAATTCCCATTGGTTCCCACATGAAAAGCACTAGTAGGCCCCACAAATTTCAAGTCTAGGGCTTTAGAATTACTTTTATTTTCCAACGTGGGTCCCTCCTTTCTCTTTTTGATCCACACTTTATCATTAAACTTTTCCTCCAATTGTTGCACGGCCACCTTAACATGAGCCGGCCCCACATGGTCTCCTTTTTGTTGCACGTGTTCTCACCCCTTGCTAGCTTGTGAACTATCAAAGCCACTTTGTCTAGTATTCAGAAATGGGGCCCGCACCTTCTGGTTTTGTTTCTCTTTCTTTCTGTCTTTCCCATCTTTCATATTAATTGGCCACTCCTGATTCTTTGGGATCCGTTTTTTCCTTGTAACTACCATCCATTCTCCCAGAATTCCGTCCCCCCCACCATTGGGGAGCGCTGATTTTTGCACACTTATTGCGTCATCCACCATTAAGCAGCTTGGAATATTCCCCTCAACTTCCGCCGTCATGATTATGTCAGTTTCCGGAATCATAGCAATTCCTCCCTCTCTTTCCTCAGACAACGTACCTGACCCTGGAGCAGGTAGGGTTTGCGGCAAGTTCCCCTGAGGTTGTGACGGCGCCGCCACCTGGGCCGGCATGAAAACCAGAGGAGCCGCTGAGCACTCCTTCTTCCAATGTCCATAACAACCACAATTGGAACATATAATATGGAGCCCCTCATACTCAATCTTGTGCCAATGCCCTTCAATACAAATTTTACCAATCACAGGCAGCGTGAGATCTAGCTCAATGCAAATCCGGGCAAACTTCCCCCGTTCGGCTCTGAGAGTGTTTGTGTCCACTCTAACTGGTTTTCCTATCGCCGATGCCACCCCTAACAAGTAGCTCTCGTCGTAAAACACGACATTAAGTCCAGGAATCCTAATCCATGCCAGTGTCTTTGAGACCTTTGCATGTGGCGAGAGGAAGTCCTTATTCCAGGTAGCCACCGCCAGGTAATGGTCGAAAACCATCCAAGGTCCCCCTCCATCACCTTGGCCCGATCCGCAGCAATATCAAATTTCACCATATAAAACCCATTATCCACATCCAAAAGATCAAAATCGCCAGATAACCTCCATGTTGATGACAACCGAGCCTTCATAGTCTTGTACCCAAGCCTCTTACCCAGCAACGACACCACCAGAGCCTCCTGCCAAGGTGAGCACATTTCCTTGATAACCTCAGCGTCCGTGATCACCTGTGGAAGCATACGATTTCCATCCACCAGTTCAATCCTCATCTTCCCTTGGTCTATCAAGTTCACCGTCTCTTTTGCTGGAGCCGCCATCTTCCCACCTAGAAGCTTGTCACGGAAGGATACCGGAACCCCACCAACCGGTGGCTGTCGGAAAGCCACGCCTCCAGAACTTGCAGCGCTCATGCCTCTTTTTTTTGTAAATGTCAAAAATCGTTATAAACTATAGGTGTTTTGATTCTTTTTATATTTACACTTTGTAAAATAAATTTTAAGAAATGTTTTCTGTATGGAGAGAATTTGAAAACAACATGTTTGCTCACGTGATTTTGATTGTTGTTCTGTTTCCACAAATTCACTTCGTAGTGTTGTGTTCCTTATAGGTTATCAAATCACATCCACTTGCCATTACCAAATTTTATCATACATACGTTTGCGTTGGGGACAAAAATGCTAGAGAATTGTTTGAGAGCTCAAATGACAAGAAGATTCCAAACAAGTCTCAGCTAGTGCATGGTTGTGAATTATGTCCCTTTGCCTCATCTCACCATTGTTATTTTACACGACACCATCAATGTCAGCAAGCTCAACATACTCGAGCAGTAAGATTTTGTCAACATTCATAGCTGGCTAACGGTTTCTACCCCTAATCCTATAGAGACTTCATTCTACGATATGATTTAAGGAATCCAAGGCAGTAACCATAAGCATGAAATAAAGTTTCAATACATAGATTCTACCTATTTATGTTGGTATAAATTTCCTTACATGCCATCCAACTTTTATCACACAGAACACAACTTTTCAATAAAAATGAGTGACAAAAAAGGCGGTCCTCTTGAGACGTATGTCTTTGCGGTCATTTTTAACTTTACATCACCACAAAAATGTACATCTAAATGATATTGCTAGAAATGTGTATCAGTACTCTCATTCACTAATAAAGTTTAACATAACTGGTAGATAACTGAGTTTATTAATCATCTCGTTTGTGGTTCAATCCTCTTAGAATCTCACGGTCCCGGCCGCTGGATTTAGAGGGATACCTTGAAAAACTAAAAAATAAATCATCTCTTCAAGAAATTTTTGGAGCAGCCCTATTTCATGATTATTATGAGACATAACATAACATTAAATTCAAAACCAAACCGCATAATCCAACTCAGGCAACAACTAAATGGGCCTAAGAAGATCTAATTATATTTGGGATGGGCCTCCAAGTCAGCCCATGAACTTAAGAAAGAGAAAAAGGTGAGATTGACAGCGTGGAGCGCACCTCATGGTAGTTATAATAACAGAACTTAGCGGAAACGCAACTACTGTTTTTGTTTGTTGTTAGGTTTAGACCACTATCTCATCATACACTCACTACGAAGTTTCCAGACGCACTCTTTTTCAATATTTAATTAATTCTGTGAGAGGAAAAAAGACCTAGTCGTGGCAAGTAGGAAAGAAAACGTGTCATGCTACTCCTTGACACATTGCATTGCATAAAACACCTTCCCACAAATTCCACTCGCGCTCTTTATACGCGCAAATAAGCAACAGCTAGCCCACTTTTTTTAAACAGAACAAATTCATTTTGTAAACTACTGCTATAAGAGGGTGTTAATTTAGGTCATAGATGTCAGATTTTTCGTTTTCTTAAGAAAGTCTCAAACTTAGCACACGTGGTTTTGATTAAAAGAAATAGGATAATTATATGGTTTGAACTTTGAAGATGAGAATGATAAACTTGTATCAGTTGTATAGATTGTTTAGACCCTCTGATGATTATGCCATGCAGGTGGAGGTCCAAGATGAGTCTCTAATGGACAATCACTATTATTGTTTTCACTATTTCCTTCATTTATCAAACGAATTTTAACCATTGAAAAGTAACAGTAATTGAATGGGAAAGAACTTTGAAGAGTTAGAAGGAGATGAGTAAACTATCAAACAACTAATTATTCAAAAAAACTTAAGATGTTAAATAAGGGTCGTAATTATTAAAAAATCTTTATATTATTATTTCTAACACGAGCGACCACACACGAACACTTGAACTTTGAGTACATAACTTTTGGGAAGAGAGTTTTTATTCAACATACAAACACGGTAAGGAAAACACGAAATAGCGTCGACAAAAAACTGACGTTAACTAGCGAAAAATCAACGCTAAAACCAATTTAGCGTCGATGTCGAGACATACATTAAAAGGGTAGAAGCTAACGCGTAGAGTTGGTTAAGTAGCCAACGCTAACAGGTTGTGTCGGTGGAGCCGACTCTGAGCCGAATCAAACCTGTTGGAGACGTCAACTGACACAAACTCGTAAATGCTAAAGTTGGTGGTAGGTCGACGCTATTTAGACTCAGCTTATACAAACGATTATATTAGTGTTGGTGCCAACACTAATTTACAATGTCAATGCACAAATGATGATGACTTGCGCCACTTAATCATAATTTACAGGGCTCTAAAATGGTCGCTCTTGGCAATACCAAACATTATTCCAGGCACTACCCGAAACACTATCTCCTTTACTCCGACCCTGTGCCTCAACGCGATCTCTTCTCCTTTATAACATATTCACTTGAAACCTTCAGCTAGGTTTTCTGGAGCCCATGTTGAGGATACCTCGTTCCAGAGTGGCTTGTCAGCTAGTTGTGGTGCCATCAACGATGAAGACGATGCAGACAACAAAGAGCACGAGGGTGATGATGACAGTGGGCTTGGCGGAGGTCACGACGGTACAAGGAGATGCTTCTCTGTATGTTCATTAATGGCGGGCTATCATCAAATTCGGTACCTGTGTGCGGTTTTCATAAAGATTTTCAACCTCTTCTTATGGGTTTTTCTTCTTTTTGGGATTTTCCTTTGAGAGTCTCATTGATTAACCTCGTTTTGTTGGTGTAATTTCGCTTTCTCTTATTTCTTAAGGGTATGTCCTCAAGCCTTTTTTAGATATAGATCCTTTATTTAAAAAAAATTGGTAGATTTTAATGGGATGACAATGAGTGCACAGTAAATAAACTCATAATGTACTTTTTTTGTTTGTTATTTTTACATTTTTTCTCAGTGTAATTGATAATAATATTTTGACTAATTTGAATATTTAATATTTTAATTATAAATATATACAAAAATTCAGAAGTCTAACAATTAATAGTTAATCTAATTAATTATAGAAAGAGTCATATTTTTTTGTTGAAAAGGAAAGCTTATAGAAATAGTCATTAATTACTAATTAGTATATTATCATTAACGCACAACTCAAGATTATATTTTACTATATTTAGACATCCAGATATAGATAGAAAAAAATAATTTAATAATGAAAAAGAAAAAAAGTGAAAACTGAAGACATTAATTTTCTTCAACGAACCAGAACGTGAACCTGAACCTGAACCTGAACCTTATCCAGGGAAAATTATTATATCACGCATGTGTCAGACATCTTCGAAGCAGCGCGTGGATCTGTAATCCACAGAAACTACTCATAGTTTATAATATATTACCTCGTTCCCTGGCACGTGATCCCACGCGCACGACTTAAAATAACGAACAAGCAAAACGAAAGAAACGAAATCTCAGAAACCCTGATCATCGTTGAAACCTTCCTTCCTTCTCTCCAAAACCCTCACATTCATTCAATCAATCCATGTCAGGCCCCGCCGCACCACCGCCGGAGCCACCGTCGTCCGATCTCTCCTTCGACGACTTCTCCGCCGACTTCCACAACCTCCCTATCCCCACCATGGACTCTCTCTTCCCCATCAACGACGCCATCCCTTCCGACCTCGACACTTTTGCCATGGAATTCGCCGAATATGGCGACTTCGACATCACGTTTGACGATCTCTGTGTTCCCTCTGAAGCCGACGATTTCCTCCTCCCCGATGCCGCCGCCCCCGCTTCCGATTCGCCGGAATCCGGAAGCTCCGGCGTGTCTGGGTTTCTCAATTCTCAGGAATCGGAATCGGCTGATCTCAAACCTTCGAGCTTCCCTTTGCTGGAGGAATTATCTGATGGACCGGTTTCGTCTCAGGGTTCTGGGAATGGTGGATCGGGTGTGTATGAAGTGATGAACTCTCCGTTGTCATCGGATTCTGGGCATGACGAGAGGGACATTTCATCCTCTCATGTCCCTCATGCAGTTCTGGATGATGGTGTGAAATTGGAGGTGAATGGTAAGGGTTGTGATTTGAAGAGGAAGAAAGAGCAGAGTGAAGGAGGGGCTGTCAAATACAGGAAATCATGCTCCTTATCAGAGAACAAGACCCAACAACTACAGCAGCAGCAGCAGCAATCTGAATGTGGTGGTGGTGAGGATGATGACGAGAAGAGGAAGGCCAGGTTGATGAGGAATAGGGAGAGTGCTCAGCTTTCTAGGCAGAGGAAGAAGCATTATGTGGAGGAGCTTGAGGAGAAGGTGAGGTCAATGCATTCCACAATTACTGATTTGAGTAGCAAGATTTCGTTTGTCATGGCTGAGAATGCTACCCTTAGGCAGCAATTGGGTGCTGGTGTGATGTGTGCTCCTCCTCCTCCACCAGGTGCTTCAGGGATGTACCCTCACCCTCCAATGCCACCCATGGGTTATCCTTGGATGCCATGTGCTCCTTATGTTGTCAAACCTCAAGGCTCTCATGTTCCTTTGGTTCCCATTCCCAGATTGAAGCCTCAGCAACCAGCTGCAGCAGCCAACAAGAGTAAAAAGTCTGAGGGTAAGAAGTCTGATGGTAAGAAGACTGAGGTGAAAACTAAGAAGGTTGCCAGCATTAGTTTGTTGGGTTTGTTTTTGTTTATCATGCTTTTTGGTGGGCTTGTCCCTCTGGTGGATGTTAAGTTTGGAGGGTTGGTGGATGATGTTTCTGGTAGGTCTAGTTATGTTAGTGATAAGTTGTTTGGTCAGGGTGGAGGGAAGGTTTGGCCTGTGAATGGTGGTCATAGGAATGGATCTGAAAGGGATGAGAAAGTGGAATTTTCTAATGGAAGGTTTTGGAATCAACATGAGGGAGACCGGAAACTAGTAGAAGAAACGAATGAATGTAAAAACCCGAGTGGTTTTGTTCATAGGGACAATGGTAGTGAGCCTCTTACTGCTTCTCTGTATGTTCCTAGAAATGATAAGTTGGTGAAGATTGATGGGAATTTGATAATTCATTCTATAATGGCCACTGAGAAAACCATGGCATCTCAAACTGCTCAGGCCAAGAAGGAAAAGAGTGAAACTGGGTTGGCCATTCCTAAGGATTGGGATTCTGCATTGGCTATTCCTGAAGTTGGAAGGAATAGAGGTCAACATCCACATGTGTACAGGGTTCCTTCTGCAAAGAGGAGGGCTCTTGGCTCTGGTTCAACCCAAACTTTGAAAGACCATATGAAATCCAGTGCAACTGATGGTAAAATGCAACAGTGGTTCCGTGAAGGCCTTGCAGGTGAATATCCTTTTATTGTATCTTTCCTTGTGAATTTCACTCTATAGGTTGCTAGGTAGGAATGTACTTTCTCTTCGTCTGACTTAGGTGATAGACACGTAGGAATGATACATTCTCTTCTGCTGACTTATGTCTTTTTGATCACTGTCTAATCACACTAATTAGATTTTGTCAAATTATTACCACAAGGTTTTCAATTTTGGTGACGACAGAGTCTTTGAGATGCTGTCTAAGACAAAATGTTTCGTTTTGTTCTGCGCCTGTTCCTTGCTTTCCTATGGATAAAAATCATCATGCTGTTTTGCAACTGAAAATTTGTGTCTTGTCAATACTTCTGCAACATTTTTCCTCAATTTTTTTGAAGGTCTTTTAAACTTTACATGAACAATTTGAACTATTTGGCAGTCTCAAACTAGTTTGTTAACTTGGTTTTAACTTTTTATAATGCTTCATTTAACATTATTGTCCACCAATATTTGCAACATTGGTTCATTGTTTTAACTAAGTTACAGATTTTATTACAAAATATGCAGTCATCATCAATTGCGTCTCTGCTGAAAATAAGAACTGACAGCAATGTCTTTATGCTGTCCACCTCTTAAAATAACATATTTTGCTGGTTGTCTAAGCTATCCGAAAATAAAGTACCTGCTTGTCTATTTTGATGCCCAAATAACATTCAATTCCCATTCAATGATGCAGGGCCAATGTTAAGCTCTGGCATGTGCACTGAAGTTTTCCAGTTTGATGTTTCTCCAGCTCCTGGAGCTATAGTTCCAGCAACATCTGTAGCCAACATTTC
Source organism: Lotus japonicus (assembly GCF_012489685.1). Classification (NCBI taxonomy): domain Eukaryota; kingdom Viridiplantae; phylum Streptophyta; class Magnoliopsida; order Fabales; family Fabaceae; genus Lotus; species Lotus japonicus. The sequence continues at coordinate 121,934,088 of NC_080041.1, read as the reverse complement.
TACTGAAAAACGTCAGAATGCTACCTCTGTCAACAAGAGCAGGAATAGAAGAATCCTCCATGGGCCTTCAGACCCACTTCCTGGATCCAGTCTGAACCTTACTGAAGATCATGTAAGAAATTCGCAGAAAGACCACCTCCATGGTAATAAATCATCTATGGTTGTTTCAGTGCTTTTTGATCCCAAAGAGGCTGGAGATGCTCATGTTGATGGCATGATGGCGCCAAAGTCGCTCTCGCGGATCTTTGTCGTTGTGCTTATGGATAGTGTCAAGTATGTCACTTACTCATGTGGTCTACCGCGTGCTTCTCCCCCCCTCTGGTAACTGCTTATGCATGATACATCTAACCCGAGTTCTAGTTTCTGTGACAAAAAGGATGTGGGGACTGGGAGGGAAAGAAGCTGAGCTCCAGTTTTGTACATAACAACATACTTGAAGTAACAAGCCTCATGTAGCAATGACCCCCAATATAGCAAGTAGCTGAGAATTAGAAGCCGGCCTTGAATGTGGTTAACCAACTGTTATGTACTGAGTTGAGACCTTTTTTAGAAACTTCTTAATATATGCTCAGCTTGGAATTAAAAGCTGCTCCCTTGTCGTGTGTTGTTGAATTTATAGTTCTGTGCTTGGATGTACCAAACTTGATTTTGGATAGTTTAGTTTTACAAATTAATTTTATTTAGAAGTGAAATTGAAATATAAGTGATGAAGTTTTTTTTTCCTGATGATTAGAAGTTTTTATTTTAAAAGTAAGTTTATATTAAATTTTAGTCATTTTATTTGATTCAACATTAAAGTTAAAGTTTTTGTTAAGTCAATCGTGCCTACTTTTATTTGAAATGGTTGTTTTGCAAAATCACTCCATAAATTCAAAACCGGACCCGAATATGATCCTACTGTCATCATAATTTATTGGGATAGTTAAACACACGTCCATTTTGGATTGACATTATTGCACTGACCTAACCCCAACTCTTTCATAGATCATTTAGAATAACATAGGAGTGCTGAGTGTTATAATGATAAATCTTAGGGGAGGTCGGTGCAATAAAATCTTAAGGGAGGTTGGTGCAATAATGATGAACCTAAGGAAAGATTAGGGCAATGTTGCCAATAAAGTAATGGTGGTAACCACCCTCAAGTATTCTCTTCAAACTTACAAGCTCTTACAGACTTACACTATCAGACTACAGAAAAAAAAATGTTCAGAAGTTATTTGCCATAAGAATTTCAGTACAAGATGTATGAGTATAAAACATGCCTCATGGATGATTGACAATGAATGAGCACAAAGTTTCGAACAATTCTATATGTTTAATTTTCTCGCCATCCAATTTCACCGCAATTATACGTGCGAGAATCAATCACATAACCACACTTATAGTGCGGTACACAAATTTTACATTCCGCACATTAAAGTGCGGAAGGGAATGACATAAATATCTATGAGGGTGGTATTAAAATCAAATCCCTTTGTTTTATAGTTGCATCAAAAGTAATTGTGCTTCAAGTTAATGAGCTATTAGTTGCTTTCACGTTTTCATATCAATTTCTGCATTTTATCTTATGTTATCAAACAGGCATTGTTCATGTCTTCCATCACAATCCTTCAACTTGATTGCCGTCAGACACATCTGGTCTGTATGCCTACCCAAAAAAAAATCTGGCCTGTATGATTTTTGAACATTGAAATTACATTAAATTTAAGTGGACGTTGATGTTGTCTAGAGTAGACTTCAAAAGCTTACTTCTGAGTGTAGCAGGTATACTCTGCCTATCATACTCCCATCAACTTAGCAGCTAGCCTGTAATGAGACTTTCCTTCCTGATATAAGCATTAATTGAAATGCTCTAAAATCACTTCTTGAAAGAAGCTACAAGTCTTAACTTCTAAGTAACATGCTATTGAATTCTATGCAAATCGTGAAACCAAACATCAGACTAGAAAGAAAGACAATTGATATTGGTTTAGAAAAATGAAACCATGTAGCTAGGCGATTGTGACTAGATAGTGGGAGGAAATAACAAATGAATGTAGAAGGAAGTAACAAATAAATGTACACGATAACACAAATGAAGTAAATGAGCAAGTAGCTGAACATATTATTTTCTTGGACTTTTTTTCAGTTTTTGGTTACCAAGATAAAATAAATCAAAGACAAATTGAAACACAGGTCACTGACTTAATCAGGTATTTACAAAATTACAAGGAAGGAAAAAAAGCCAGACTGAGAAAACACGTAAAATCTGATTTTAACCTCAGAACAAAAAAATCAAATGAGGAAACATAGTTCTTGCACAGTGATCTTGTATAAACAAAATCCAGACTGAAATAAACCGAAGTAAGTCTCTCTAATTTACCTTTGACAGAGAACTACACCACAAAGGAATCAAGCATGGCCTTTAGAGTCTTCTGAGAAGTTTGCCACTGCTTGTCATTGGCACTAGCCACAAACAAAACAACAGTGTTTCCCTTTGCTGTTGCTTTTGCTAGATTATGTGAACCCGTAAGAGCATATGGAGTTTCAAGCGCATATTTGTAGTACTGCAGACACCATTTCAGTAATGTTAGTCCCTAATACTTGGCAAAAAATGGAAAATTTAACTTCAAAGAAGCAGCTTGGCCTAAAAAATACAAGGAAGGGGGCTCTGCACTTGCTTTACATAGTTAACAACATTTAGCCAGAATAATTATTCGTATAAGAGGAGATATTAGGGTGACGCCTATCGAGGAGATATTAGACTATAGACCATGTTATGAACTCTTCTCAATGTTGCCTCCAGTGATCTTCTTCTTTTTACATGTTGTTAACTATCAAGCTCAATGGTGTAGTGTGATCCATATACCTCACTTACTGGGATAAGGCATTTGTTGTTGTTGTTATTCTATACTTCTATTAGTTGTTTATGCTTTTAGGGGGGGATGCACATAGGGTTTCTTGTTTAAGAATAGAGTTATGGACAAAACATCTATCACTTAAGCATTATATTGCAGCATAATAGGACAAGTCAGCATAAAAGAAGAATGCTCAAAGAGCCCTATCCTCCAGAGATTTCAGATATTATAGTTTCTGGAACTTCTCATGGGAACTTGTGTATATTTGTGTGTATAAACATCTTACGTCACACATTGCAGTTATAGGAACTTGAGTTTATATGATTGGTTTGATCAGCAAGCTTTTCAACTGAAGCTTTTCACCAAGCTGGTTTTCAACAAGCTTATCAGCTAACAGGTTATGGAAAGAAAATATACCGTCTGATCACCAAGCTTTTCAACTGAAGTCTCAATAAGCTCATCCGGATCATACGTGCTTCCGGTGACAAATGGCCCAAGAGATGCAATCACTTTGTCTGGGCTCCCAATGTCCTCAATTGTTGCATTTGGTTTGTTGGTTAGGCGTATCAAAGGTGAAGCCACAACCTGGACTTTTCCTTGTTTTTCATCTTCAAATTTAACCTCCACCCAAGGCTCAGCACATTTTGGCTGACAGTAATTTCCAGATAATATGTTTGCTATTCGTGTCTGTTTCCAAGTTGGGGGGAGAATAAACTGGTATGGCTGCACATTTCCTGCAAAGAACTAAATCTAGAGGATCAATTGCAAAGAGCGACAGAAGATGAGACAAAATGCATGAGGTATGGTTTAGTCTCTTAATTTTGAATCAATTTGACATATAGAAAAACCATACTGATGGTGGTGGCAATTGTAATTCATCAGAAGCCATAGAATTTACTAAACATGTGTCAAAACATAGATGCTTGAGGATAACCATTATTGACTATCATATATGAATCAGTGAAGAGATAGAGACATTTACATAATTGATTCTCATTAAGATGCTAAAGACAGTATTGAGACTTAATGAGAGCATAAACCTCCAAATTAACTGCTCTAAATTCTAAACTGAATCCGGTTCATCTCCAGCCTCACTCTTGCAACGCTATTGACCGTTAGATGCATCAAGCGGTTGTAATATTTTGTTGGAAAGCTAATACACTGTCGTTTGGTCACACGCTCCAAAGGAGATTTCTCTCAGACTGCAATTTTCAGTACTCAATCTGCAACAGGGGCTGATAAACATGATTCCCCTTTTGATTATATGATGGTTTGATCGACTCTGGCTCATTTTGTAATTTGATTTCCTGTTTGGTCTGGTGTAGAATGGGAGAATTTAAAGTTTTTACTAGTTTATATTCTTCTAAGTAGAACTGTTGCTTTCACTTTCACTTGACACTTGCCAAAACTTATATATGATGTATACAGTATAGCTTTTTTCTTTGTATGTTGAAAAACATGGAGATTGAAATGAGATTGCATAACTTTAATGTCCTATTTTGTTTACTTAGACCTACACCTAATGTCACAGGCTTAATTCTTACAAAAGGATGATGCTCAAGATGATGCCAGCAGCACAAACACCAGCAAGAACAAAAGAAGTCAGCTTAAAGCAATTTGCATCTACTGATCAAACACTAGAAGCACAAATGCTTTGCACTCATTATCATATTTATAACCTGCAAGTGCTTCAAGTTTCAAACCAAAGCAAGTCCAAATCCAAGAGCAGAGGCAAGTGTGAACAACTTCCATGAAACTGAAGTTTCAAATTTGAAATTGTTAAGTAGTGTAAAGAACACCTAGACTTAAGACTTTTGTACTGTTTCAAGTTTGAAATTGTGAAGTTGAGTGTGAAGAACATATAGACTAGGATTTTTGTACTCTTTAGCTTGACCATGATGTAGGAAAAGTTTGATTGCAATAAAATGATATTTGTGCAATTCATTGTGTACATTTCTTATATGTTATAAAATAGCATAAAGGCGAAATACATTACAAAATAACATAACCCCAATCACTAAACCATGAGAAAGCATTACAATGTTCTACTCAATGGCATTGAATATAGCAAATGAGTAGCAATTAAACTACTAAAATTTCTTCTTTTATTAGAAGCTAGAAAAGGGACAACAATGCAAAAGTAAAATGTTTGGCTGCATGTATGCAGAGAATGCAACACATGACCTCTTCCATCACACATCATGATGAAATTTTTTCGCATGCCAGTTTCATTAAAAGTGTGTTAACCGTGCCTAAGTCTGAGATGGTTTCTCTTAAGTAGTGGTCATAGTGAATTCAAGGAAATTAGTATTTCAGAAAATGGGGCATATCAATTGAAGCCATGTCTAGTAATCACTCAAATATTTCCTAGAGCCACATTGCTCTTTTTATTCATATCTTAATCAACAATACTAGCTAGTCATCCGCTATCTCAACAATCATTTATAAATTGCCCAAATTTAAAATCATCCCCAGAAGGAAAATTTCAGCAACATAATTAAAGTCCAAGCAGCCCATATTTTCATTTATTACACCTTCAATAATTGTTTCTCTTTCTAGTTAACTTCATATCTTACATAAATCCTGAGCTGCTAATTTCTCAATTCGTCCAGCTCCAGAGTCGATTACAATAAACACGCAAAGTACATCAGCGAGTTCACATTAACCATTTTTATATATAAAAGAAGACGGAAGCAAAACGCCGGTTAGAGCATTAGAGCAAATTAAAGGAAGAAGAAAAGCATCGGAGAAATGGCACCTGGGATTAGGTCATCGCGCAGGAACAGATCTGCACATGTAGTGCATGGGAGAGCAGCCAATTCCAATTGGGAGACGGATTTGCTAATTCGATCGCATTCCGAACTTGGAGTCTTCCCCCACAATTATCTTTCTAATGGCCGGAACTGTAAATCACATCCACAACAAATCATTCATGAAGTTGAAGATAGTGAAGCTGATACAAGTGACAGCAGTGATAGTGAATATAACTACGGAGGTCCTGATCTTGTTGATAGAAAGAATGGTGTCTCGGCATTAACATTTGATAACCAGGGAAGGTACTTGGCAGCTGGGACAAGAGCAGGCTGTTTAACTGTTTATGATTTTGAATCCCTGTATTGCCACACACAAGATGGAGAAGATCAAAGCAAGCAATTGGCACACAGATCCGACTCCGACATTAAACAAATCAATGCTATCAAATGGAATCCTGCTGATCAGAATGAGATTGCATGTGGATCTAGAAGCCTATATGATGTACAAATATTCGATTGCAATGACCTAAGATCGAAAGCAGTGTGCAAGAGAAGAGTCAATAATCACGATTGGGATAAAGGTTTGTCTGATGTTGCTTTTGCATCAACCAATCCAAGCTGCATAGTTGCTTCTGATTCGGAATATCCTACTGTTGGGGTTTGGGACACAAGAGAGAGGGATCTACCCATCCGCCAGCTTGAATCAGGTCTCGATCGAAGTCTTAACAGCATCCAATATTTAGATGGCAGTGGTGATCAGATTCTTGTGGGTGGTGGGTCAAGTGGCTACATGTGTCTGTGGGATCTTCGTTCAGGCGCTGCTCCTATACAACAATGGCAATTGCCAAATTTGCTGGAGGCTCAAAATTTGAATGAGGGAGCAGGTCGTCTTGTGTTGGATATTGACACCATTGGTTTTAATCCATCCAATCAGACGCAGTTAGCATTCCATGTTAATAATGGCTGGTCAGGTATTTTTGATCTTCACTCTACTACAATCACGCATATTCATCGACCATATGTACTACCTGGTTTAAAAGAGGCATGCCGTGATCCATTTTGCCTTAGAAGATCCTCATGGTTATCTACCACCTCGGTCTATATGGCACCAGCACGAAATGCAAGTGGCATTTTTCTCTTGGATTTTCATCGCTCCACCGACTCTCCTTACCATGTGGATTCTGTGTGGAAGCACCGAGATAACAACCAAGGTTTTATGGCTTTGTCCCAAACAATAATCACATGCGCTGCTCATCCACGGTGTGGGGATATTGTAGCTGGAACTGAGGATACTTCTTTACTGGTGATTTCCACCAAAGGCAGGAAAGTGGAAGGTGAGGAAGGCAAGCAAGGAAGTGGAAGGTGAGGAATAGACTGAAGCATTAGTAGGTAATAGACTGAAGTAGGTATTTAGTGGTTTTTTGACTCAAAGTTGTATTCTGTGAATTTGATGATGAATATACTGAAGCATTAGTAGGTATTTGTGGTTTAACTCAAAGTTGAATTCTGGGAATTTGATGATATGATCCTCCTGATACTTGTCACTATGTTACAAGAAAATATATATAAACTCTTTTTCATTCACTAGTTTCCTAGAGAGCGCTAGAAGAAGTAGGACAGTGGGGAGAAGAGAGCCACAGTGAAGAGTGAACTAGTGAGGAAAGGGAAGAAGAACGTGGATTAAGAGAAAGCTACACTTGATCAGACTTGAGTCCCTTCATTCCTACAAGAGACCAAATAAGATAGCCAGTGGTGCAAAATCATCACTTCATCCAATCATCAACTAATGATTAATTAGTCAAATCTTTTCCAGGAGAGGCATAAAAATTATAGCTGCTCAAATTATTCAGGCTATTGATACTATCAAGGTTTTAAATTAGAGTTATGGTTATGGTTAATTATGCAGATTGCAATTGTGAACAAATGCAGCTGACTTGGCTGTGGAAAGTCCCAAGACCATGAACTCTGTTACACATGCATTTGGGTTAGGAGTCTAGTTAGCTATATAAGGTGTATACACTATGTAATTGGTATGTTGTTAATGATAATGATACTCCTTTTCCCTTGTTTCCCTCTCTATTCTCTCTGTTCTTCCCTCTCTCCCTAATTCTATCCCTATCAAACTCGCAGCCGCAATTTAAAACCCTGATCATAATGATTACTAGTCCAGTTGTTTCCATTTCAATCCTAACAACAAGTTCTAATGCTCATTACCCAGATGCATAATCAAACAATCACTACCTACCCACTAGTCTCTTCACCCATTTATCTCATATTTTCAATGAAAAATCAACACTTTTAGTCTCCTACATGAAAGCAAAATAAACAGTATCCAAAAAAGCAACCTTTAAATTCAGCTTTTGGATAGGACAAAAATTCAATGTACCTGCTCGAAGGGCAGGGGTGTCCTTAGGAGAAGCCTTGAAGAGAACGAAAGATGGGTCTGCTGGTGAAGGTGGGAGGAAGGAGCCAACTTCAACGTCTCTAGCTTCTGCAGGTGGTGGTGTTTCTCTGAGGAGAACAAGTGGAAGTGCCCCCAACGCAATACCCTTCAAGAATTCTCTTCTGGGTGGTATGAGTTGGTAGCTTCTTGTTGCAGGAACTGAGTCAGAAGAAGCTGAGGCTCTGAATGTGCGAACAGGTGAGAGCTTTGAAGGTGACTGGGTTGAGAGTGTGAGAAAGGAGGTGAATGGAGAGGTAGACATTGCAGAGATCAGTGGTGTGAAAATGTGCAGTGTATGAAGGGAGAAGGTTCAGTGTTGATTGAGTCACTCTGTCTCTTATCCATTGAGAATATCTGATATGATGGTATTTAGAGGATGACACTTGTTACACTTGATTCATAGTCCCTCTATGTTGGGGACATACATGGATACAGATAGGGTACCTATTATTTGGTGTACAAGACTCAATTCTACCCGTCAACCCGTTCTGGCCCAAAACTTTTTAGGGTCGAATCCAACCCAACTTGTTCATTTAAATAGGACCAAAAAAATTTATCCAACATCAAACCCGACTTCGAATATGGTTGGGTTTGGATTGACCCCCGGGTCACCCAGCTCGTCACTTATATACATTTTTTAAAATTTCACTTTATTCTAAATGCTTAAGCCTCATGCTAGACCTATTTTTTTTATACTTAATTTTAATCTTCTCCTTAAGTGGATGTTGTACTTTCCTTCGCCTGACATGTTTTGAATTTGTAGTAGTCTTGTTGACTAAGTTACCTTGTGCACTGGTCCAAAGATCATGTTTGTTTTGTACGAATCACTTAGAGCATGAATTTGGATTTGATAATTATAGCGAGAACTACCTATTTGAAGAGGACGATAAAACCAGTATCTACTTACTACGATTGAACCTTAAGAGTTTATTTAGATCTAAAAGTAATACAATCAAGGAAAAATCTTTACCAAGGGTGAAAGAAAATTGAAAAAAAAGAATATTTGTTAAAATGCTAATTATATTGCATATATCAAGTGTGTAGATCAACTAACATAGAATTGTTTTAGCTTAAGTAGAAGTCTCGGATTTGAGACCTTTTATCTTTTAGAATAACATAAATGTAACTACATTGAAGGGTTAGTACTAATTGGTGTTAGGACTTTCATAAGTTCATGGCGGAAGCGTGTGCCCTTAAGGATATCTTACGTCTTGCTTGGGACCACGGTCATAGGCAAATTTGTTGTGAAATGGATTGTGCTGACTTGGTGGCGGTAATTGAGGACAGAAAGCACTTGCATTTGCACTCCTCATATCGTGTCTTGATTGAGATCAATCATCTCCTTTCCAAAAACTGGTTGGCCAGCTTGTGTCTGATCTCTCGAGAGGGTAATGAAGCGACATATTGTTTGGCCAGAAGGGGTTCTTCTGCTGTTTATACTGGTTTTTGGTGTTTGGATTACCCGAATGCAGAACTGGATGTCCGTTTAGCCAAGGACTCTGGTGGCGTTGTTAGTTAGTTAATTATATTTTATATGATTGAATATTTTAATTAATAAAATAAATAATAAATATTAAAATTATTTAGGATAATACTAATATAATCATTAGCGATAAATTGAGAAAACACAAAAAAATAAATTAGAAAAAAATACTTAACATTTATTCTTGCGTCTAAGAGAGTTGTATTTTAATGAAATAATTCCTGCAAGAGGTATGAACCCTTTTTTTTTATGAAAAACAATGCTATCTCCAATTATAGCTCCTTTGGAGTGTAAAATTTAAAAATTATAATTATGTAACTTTTTTTCTTCAAAGATATGTAACTTTAACTATTGACAATGAGTTAAATTTTAAAATTAAAATTATTTTAATTCTATTTTATATGATTGAATATTTTAGTTAATAAAATAAATAATAAATATTAAAATTACTTCGGATAATACTATACTAATATAATCATTAGCGATAAATTGAGAAAACATCAGATATTTAGTCTTTTTATTATATATACTAAAAGTAGAGAGATGTGCTCCCCCTTCTCTCTAGGACCAAGGGATCACGGGACTCAGGGAGAGAATGGATTTCAGGGAGCGGTCAAGGGGAAGACATACAGGGGAAAGGAACCATGGAGGAATGACCGGCGGGCTGAATCATCCAAGGCGGCGACGGCGAGGCAGGGTGTTTCTCTTTGGCAGCAGGGGAAGCGAACAGGTGGATGGACGAGACCTTTATCACGAGCACCATCGAGGCTGTCAAAGCAAGATGCGTTACACTGCACCTTGTTCATTGATGGCTTGGATGATAACACATCATACAATACGATTAAGGAGATTTTCTCTAAGATTGGAAGGACAGCGGGCGTGTTTGTGCAGAAGACAAGAAAAAGCCACAGAAGATTTAAGTTTGGTTTTGTGCGCTTCGTGGAGAACAGGGATGCTTGGGAGGCGATGCAATCACTCAACGGCATGAGGATCGACAGCAGTATAATGCAGGTCTCTATGGCAAGATACCCTTTCTTCACCACAGGTAAGAAACGGAAAACGACATATGAAAGCAAAGGACCAACGAAGATGGCGACGACGAGACAAATGTCGGTGCATAAAGATAAAACAAGGGACGGGAACAAGGCGACCAAGGGCGCTCAACTCGCCTCAGAAGGCCTTTACCAAATGAAGCAAACAGATAAAGAGAGGATAGGCAGAACCATTGTTGCTTCCGTAAGGGGTACCCAGAGCACTCTTGCGATTGAAGAATTTATGCGAAGCCATGGGTGGGGACAAACTAGGGTGGCGTCGCTGTTGAATTCAATTCGGAGAAGGAGATGTTCCAATTCCTCAGCGATGAAGGTGAGCTTGGCAACATTTTCACGGTCATCAAACCAGCTTCGGTCCTTGACAAGCCTACAAGGTTTTTCACCTGGGTGAGGATTTGGCATACTCTACTGGGCATGTGGAATAGGGATTTCTTCACTCTATTAGCTGGGCATGTGGGAGAGTTTATTCAAACAGACGATGAGACTGAAAACCGTCGAAGGTACGACTTCGCCAGAGTAATGGTATCTTCATACACACCCATTATTGAAAGAAGGAAGGTGGACATAAAGTGTGAGGATCAAATCATAACGGTGGTAATGGAAGGTGAAGGCATAGGTATCACTGAAAACCAACTACATCAGGTGTACTGGGCACCAGAAAGCTCATGCTCTGCAAATCATGATTCGCACAGGTCGTCGACAGGAACGGTGGTGGGTGAGTCTGAATCGGCGAGAGAGGCGGTGCACCCGGACGAGTGACACTGATGTGTCAGGAAAAAGGGCTCCAGAAAAGTCAACCATGGGGCTTGTTACTGAAATCTTGCAAAGAAAACAAACAGTAATGATATATACACACCTCATTTTTAAAACACTTCATTTCCACCTCTTTTTGTTTCTATCTCTCTTCTTTTACCATCTATCACATCTCATACTTTCTCTATCTTATTTTTTCTTTTCTTCCTATCTCTCTCATCATTCCACCTCAAAAGAGAGGTGTGTAAGTAACATTACTCGAAAACAAAAGGTGAACTGGCATAACCGTGAGAACGGTCAGATAGAAGTGTGCTTTAGAGACAAATTCAAATTCAAGGTGGGCTACTCTGCTATTGAAGGACTATGGAGCAGCTTTTTCACAGGTTTTAAGGTATCAGTTGGGGAAGCACGTGAGCTAGAGTTGAGTATCAAGGGAGCAGGAAAGTATAAGCTGATGGGGTGGGGCCAAAGTCAAAGCCAAAGAAAATATAATAATCGGTGGGTATGTCTTGACCCGCTACCATTGGGCTGCGTTAAAGATATTGGCCCATATATCACCTTCAAGAAAACATTCATCGGGCCTCTTCTGGAAGGACTGGAAAATAATGTGAGCCCATATGCTGAGTCTCCCTCTCCATTATCTCAATCCTTCAATGTTGTTGATAAGGGAACACCAATTATTTCTCCAAAGAAGAAAAGGGGCAGACCCAGAAAAGCTAATTCTGGAAATCTGATCGTGAAGGAGGCATCAGCTGCTTCATCCACACCCAAACGGAGAGGAAGGAAACCGAAGCTGCAAGGATCTGGGGAAATACATTGTGTTAAGAGGGAGCAGCACCCACCTTTGAGAGGGCCTTCTGGTAGATATCTAACTAGGAGTTCAAAGGTATGGCTTCTGGGCAAAGTGTTGGGCCTTGAATTTGAGGGTTCCGACGAATCCGCTATCTCTTCTCTTGAAAGCGATTTAGGAGCATTTTTATCCCCTTCTGCTTCTGGTGATGGAGAAGATCTGGCTCTCCTGGAACGTCAGAGGGCTGTGCAGTGCGGAGAAGCGGAGGAGTGTCAAAGAGCTGGTCAAGAGAGCACAGTCGGAATTGATTATGTTTCAAGAGACGAAGTTAGAAGCACAGAAAGAGAAGTTTGCACTTAATTTTGCAAATTCTCTTAATTATGAATGTGTAGTTGCTCATGCCACTGGAACTGCTGGTGGTCTCCTAACGATGTGGAAAGCTTCTACTTTCATCCTAATCCATGTCTACAAGGGAGATAGGTACTTAATTATTGAGGTCAAAGACAACAATCTCAACATCAATCTGATGATAGGTAATATATATGGGCCACACAATGAAGAGGAGAGAGAGGCATTGTTCTCAGAGATTGGAAATGTGCTGCAGAACCGGGAGTGTGGTTGGATTCTTGGGGGTGATTTCAATGCTACCCTCAATGCTGAAGACAGAAGTGGAAGGCTGGGAGGGATGGAAGTTTCTTTTTCAAGTTTTGTCAATGACTGGAATTTGATAGATTTGCCTTTGCAAAACTCAGAATATACCTGGTTCAGTTCAAGAAACGGAGGAGTCTGGAGCAGAATTGACAGATGGCTTTTAAACGAAGAAGCTTGGTTGTCCCTTGATGAAGCCATTCAACGGGTGGAGAATTGGGGACTCTCAGACCATAGAGCAGTAATTTTAGCCATGGGACAACATAGCTCAGGACCAAAACCTTTCTTATTCTACAACAACTGGTTATTGGATAAGGAATTTGACAGAATGATCAAGGAATGGTGGAACACCTGCGCTGTACAGGGATGGTCAGGTTATGTATTGCAAACGAAATTGAAAGACTTGAAAGGTAAAATTAAAGGGTGGAAGGGCCACTCCAGATCACACACAGAGGAGAAGATTAAATTGTTGGAAGGTGAACTCCAAGTGGTAATGGAAATACTGGAATCTGTGGGCATGAATGAGGAGTTGTGAGCTAAGAAGAGTCAGGTGTTAAGTGGCTTGTGGGAGGGGTACAGGATTGAAGAGTCCAAATGGCGACAGAAATCGAGGGTAAAATGGCTGAAGGAGGGTGATAAAAACACATCATTTTTTCACTTTGTCAGCAAGTCTAGGAGAGCAAAAAATCACATTCACAAACTTAATGTGAGGGGCAATGAAGTGAATGATCCAGCGGTAATCAGAGACGAAATCAGGGCCCATTTCCAATCCTTCTTTACTCGTGAAGGGATGATGAGACCAAAACTGAAGTGTACCAATTTGGTTAAATTGTCCATGGGGGATAGGCGAAGGTTAGAGGAGGGTTTCTCTGAGAGTGAAATATGGGATGTCCTCAAGCACTGTGACGGTGATAAAGCGCCGGGACCCGACGGTTTTAACTTCAATTTCTTCAAACACTTCTGGGCAACAATTAAGGGTGATATACTCAAGTTCTTTGAGGAATTTCATGCAAATGGTAAGCTGGTACGAGGCCTCAACGCGGCATTAATTTCCTTGATACCGAAGAAGCCTTGCCCTGTTGAAGTTGCTGATTTCAGACCCATATGTCTGATAGGCAGCATCTATAAACTGGTGTCAAAGGTTCTTGCAGCACGATTGCAAAAGATTATGCCAAAGATAATCTCTGAAAACCAATTCGCCTTCACTCTGGGGCTTCAAATAGTCGATTGCATCTTAATCACCTCGGAGGTGGTTGATTTTCTGAATAAGAATCAACGTGGTGGATATCTCCTTAAGTTAGACTTTGCCAAAGCTTACGATTCCATCGAGTGGAACTTTCTCTTGGAGCTACTCGCTGAAATGAACTTTGGCGAAAAGTGGATTTCGTGGATTAAAACCTGTGTAACTACTGCCTCTTTGGCTATCCTGGAACAACAGCACCTTTAGAGGCAACGAAATGCAGATGCAAGAGATTGAGGACATGTACATGCTTCGAATTGCTTGGTGGATCAAATGTGATTGGACCACTTGCCCCTATGATTCACTTCATATCTCAAGGAATTTAGGCAGCATTAAATTGCCTAAACCTTCTACTGTACCTAGACAAATTTCATGGCTTCCATCGGATACTGGGATTTTAAAATGCAATGTTGACGGTGCTTCCAAAGGCAACCCAGGAATCAGTGGAGTTGGTGGAGTGATTAGAGACTCAAATAGGATTTTTTTGGGGTACTTTGCAATCGGTATTGGCTTTGGTTGGGCTTTTGAAGCGGAAGTGAAGGCAATTCTCCACGGGCTCATGTTTTGCCAGCAGTTCCTATTCAGGAATATTATCCTAGAAAGTGATTCTACAACAGCAATTGGTTGGGTGGTTTCAAGAGACAAAAGACCTTGGAAGTTGATCAATGAGCTAAACAAAATTGACCTTTTGATGACTGAAGTGAATTGCTTGGAAATTAGGCATACTTTAAGAGAAGGCAACACAGAGGCAGACTCACTAGCAAACAAGGGTTGTGAAAATGCTAATCCAATTTGGCAGTTGCTAGAGGAGGGTGCGCGTGAGATTCCTTGAGGGATTGCAGGCACACTGCTTCTGTTTTCATTTCAGATTCAGTCCTTATGGATTGCCCATCTTTTCTATTTCAGTTCCTGTTTTTATTGGGGCATCTTTTGTTAGTTGTTGTATCGGTTGGCTGTGTGTTTCTCCCAAAGTCATGGCTTTTTTAGGATACTTGACCTGTATTTGGATCTATTATCTCAATATATTATATTTTGATCTTTCAAATTTTTTTTTTTGAGAAAACATCAAAAAAAATAAATTAGTTAATTAAAATACTTAATATTTATGCATCAGGGTATCTAATGAAATAACTTCTGTAAGAGGTATGGACCCATTTTTTTTTTATGAAAACCAATGGTATCTCCAATTATAGCTTCTCTGGGGTGTAAAATTTAAAAATTATAATTATTCCAACTTTAACTATTGATGATTAAACAAAAAAATTGGAAAATTTTAATAAAATATTAAATATTAAATATAAATATAATTAAATTTCTGAAATTAATAAATAATTAATATAAAAATTAAATATTTCTACTAATTTATTTTTACACATTTTCTCAATTTATTATTAATGATTAATACTAACTTTGAATTACTTAATATTTAATATTTAATATTTTATTTTAATAATCAAAACCTTTAACCTTATAAAATATCATCAAACGATTTTTAGTTTTTAAGCTTATTTCACTATATTTAGTTATTTACTCATCATACCAAAAGCAACGTTATCGTCAACTTGATTTCAAAAAAAAAAAAAACGTTATCGTCAACTAATCTATCTATCTATCTATAATCTATAATCTATCTATCTATCTATTTATTTATTTATAATATATATAAAGGAAGAGTTTTTGCAACCTTGAGGGCAATTTGGTACTTCAATATTTTATTGTACAATATTTAAAATTTAAGTATGGTTATTTTGGTAAAAATACTAATTACTTCTTCTTGATTAAATCACAGCCGTTAGTTCCCTTTACAATCTTCCTGGCTTTTTGGCTTCTCAAACGTATCCGCTCACTCTTTTCGTTTTCTCCTACCGTTCTGAATCTGATTCTTCTCTTTCGCACGGTTTCAGTTCTGTTGTACGCCTTCCATTTATTCTCTCTGCCTACTGCCTCATTTAATTCCTTTGTCGCTTCTGTTCACTAGATACATCTCACCGTTGGATTTGGAACTGCCGCCGATGCTGACCGCACCGCTGCGGTGCGTGCGCCTTGTCTGGGTTTATCATGGTGTTAGGTTTCTTTATCTGCAACTCTTTGATTGTTCTTCTTTTTATCTTTCATTTGTTCATCTCAATCAACCTTATTATGTGATTTAGGGTCTCATCTTCTCTTTTATTTTTAATTTACTTGCAGTTCTGCTCTGGACAGGCCGAATTTGAGGGACTTTGATTCATTTGAACTGACGCCCATGCTCGCATTTTTTGGGTTAGAATTGAATTGATGTTTTTTATGCATGTGTTTTTTTAATGCCTTTTTATTAAATCAATGCTCTTTGGACTGACTTCACAAATACTCTTCTATTTTATTTCTAAAAGTATTAAGAAAGAGTGTAATTTTAAAAGGGTTTTGATTGTTAGACAAGCTCTTAATTAGAGCTTCTTCTTTTCCTATTTCTTATCCAATTTGTTCAGGTCTATGGTCTTAGAGATTGAAGACTTTTGGTTTTCCAAGCACATTGATATTTATCTATGCAGCTATGAATCAGGGCATAAGAAATTAATCAGACATGATAAAAATCAAGAAGGTAACTTGAAGAAAAAAAGGAAAGCGTGGTGGGCATGTGGTCTGGAAAAATAATCCTTATCATATTCCCTATCTGACCTAAAAAGAAATTCAAAATATTTCATACTACTTTGACATTCTTTTGATTGTTATGTTGCTGCCAAATATACTCCCACCTCTTTGTTTCTTTTATCCATGATTCTGATATATTTTATTCATTTTAATGTAGCAGCTAGAGCATGAAAACACTTAATTTTGGTAGTACCTGCTGGATTTACTTCAGAATCAGCTGCAACCGCTGAGTAGCTTACATGGTTTCGAACAACATATGGGAGGTGAAAGTTCTAAACCAATGGGAATCTAATTTTACATCTCAAAAAATGAATAGGTAGTGTGCTCTGTCTTTGGCTTTGGCTTAATTCGCTTCACTCTTAAATTGCTTCATTTACATGCATTTTATAAATTTCTTTCTTTAATGCAGCAAGTTTGTTAATTTTCTTAACATCTAATGTTTGTTATGCAATTCGCTGATCTCATAACATGGAGAGTTTTAACAGGTTAGCACTTTCTATGTTGGGTGTGAGTGTGACCATGTTGGAGATGTAATGTTGTCAAAGAAAGTTCTTACATTAGCTGCAACTAATAAATTCCAATGCTAGACATATATCTTTCCTATAGCTGATTAAATTTTATTTCATCCTACTACTTTTTGTCTCCTTAATACAAAATCTGTTGTGTTTTTGGACTCTGAGACTTGCTGTTCTGGGACATTTGTGCACTTGATCTACATTTTCAAATAAATTGATTTAGATTCATACATATGTTTCCTCAACAAGCTCTTTCCTGCTCTTTTCCTTCTTAGGTTATTGGTCCAACTTCACCTTCTTGCATTTATGCCTTTTCTTTTTTTCCATTTAACTTTCAAATTTAGCTCCTACCCCTTTCCCATGATCAACCTAAGTTACCATGATCTATTAGCAAATTTTTATCTTCATGTACATTGATTTATTCATTTACTGAAATAACTAGAGGCTGCTTGGTTGCTGCTTCAGATCTTTGGGAATTAAATTTGATCTAAGATATTGGGATTTGGCATGAAAGCTTGAAATAATTTACTGAAGTAACTTGAGGCTGAAGGTGAAATAATTTTAGCATCAAGTGTACAAATTATTTTAGGTCTTAGTTAGTCAAGGGGCATTATTCTAGGTAACCTCTTCTTTACTATTATTGATCAAATTCTCTTTGCATGTAGGACATTGTGTAAGAAGCGGAAGAGGGACCTGCCTTGGTGAAAAAGCAGGAGCTTGAAGCTGCTAAGAAGAAAAGAGAGCCAAGAGTCGTAAGATTATCTACAACAGGACTAAGCAGTGCGCGAAGGAGTGCAATGAGCAGGAAATGGAATTGATTCCATTGAAATGTGAGGAAAAGCTGAAAGGTTGATTTTATGTAGATCCTAATGCTAAGCTCTCTTATTTATTATTCGTATCCTTGGCATTAATGCCATGCATCCTAAGACAAGGAGGATTCTACAGCTATTGAGATTGAGACAAATTTTTAATGGTGTTTTTCTTAAAGTTAACAAATCAACAATGAAAATGCTGCATAATACATAGTTGATCCCGAATTTGAAAAGTTCATGTTTGGGAAGTTGAACCAACATAGAGGATACAGAAAGTTGAACAAGCAAATATTTGCTTTGATTGATAACTCTGTCATTGAGGGGGGCCTGTTATTGTTCAAAGTTTATACCTCTATTATACTTATAGCTCTGGATTTGGATGCCATGAGGAAGATGTAGCGTTGACTGAAGGCGCAAAGTGTTTGTTAATTAACCAAAATAGGCGTAGAAACATCCTTGATATATGTCTAAGTCATTACTTGATGGAATATCTAAGTCATTACATGTTCAGTGAAACAAGAGATGTTGATGAAGATGATGCTAATGTTAATGGCTAATGCTATGGTCTCCTAAAATAAATGAACTTCAGCTTGAGAGTTTGTAATTATCCGGTTGACCGGTTAGTCTTCATTTATATATATATTTAGTTTTAGGTGATGCAATTTATTTCATGACGTGGTAGATGAGTGCACTTTACTAGAGTTTTATATTAATCATCTACTGTTTTTTGTGGTTTAACTGCAATATCTATTCTATGCAAGTAGGAGGCGGGGGGTAATGTATTTGCACTATCAATCATTTAACATGGAAATTAAATACAATTTAGTGGTTAGTTATTAGGCATTCGGGGGAAAGGGTAACTCACTTGGTGAGCAAAGGGAAATGAAGAGATTTGCAAGTTGAAGAGTCAGGAATCAAATCTTGGCGAATGAACCAGTCATTAGACATTCATTTCAGTAAATCATTTGACATTCATTTCAGTAAATCAGACACATTTATCAAAAAAATCAATTTTTTGTTTTTGTTTTAATCTTTTTTTTTTATTCATGAAATTTTTCTTAAAAAAGTAACAAAAAACACAGATTTTAATCAATTACATGCTATAAACTAAAATTAGTATGATGCACAGGTAAAAGTACTAGTTAAGATATAATAGTAATGTTCATATTTTTATTGAGTTTAATATCTAATTTCCTAAATAGCCACCTATTGTCAAATTGTGTCTTCATTTAAATCAATTTATCACATTAGAGATCACTTACACAACATATTGCTTGAATAAATTCAATTAAAGATGTTGAGCAATGAGCAATGCAGTGTTTTAAAACTCGGCTCGGACCGGTCCGAGCCTCACATCTGATCGGCTGTGCATGTGACTCGGCCGGAACCGGTTTGAACCGGCCGGTTCGATGATTAACTCGGTGACTCGGCCGGTTTTCGGTCAGACCGGTCAGTCACCTTTTTTTTTGTAATTATTTTCCTTAATGCTGTTAATGGACCATACTGTGGGCTTTTTTTTTAAACAAGTTATTATTTAATACAGTGGGCCTTTCACCTTTTTTTTTTTTAAAGTTTGTCCACAATAGTTGGTTTCTAGCTTGATTAGAGTGGGCCTTTCATTTTTTCCCATATTCTATTAACAACATTTGATTAGAGAAGATAAAAACCTGAAATATTTCAAAAATTGGTACCTGTGGGGCTCGAGCACGGGATCTGAAGGAAATATGGGAAAGACTTTACCATTATACCATATTGACATTGATGATAAAGACTCGTCTTTCATTATTAATATTTTAACTTAACATTGGAATGAATATTTTTATAATTTTTTAATATACACCGAGTCAAGCAATCGAACCAGTGACTCACTGGTTCGACCAGTGACCCATTGACTCAGTACCCTCACCGAGTCGATGACCGAGCCGAGTCTTAAAACACTGGAGCAATGTATGTATTTTTCATAAATAGATCCTCCTTGAATACACCCAAAACGCAATCTTGATGGCGGTGTTTAACTTGAACTAAAAGCCAAACAATCAATATTAACTAAAAACTCAGTTAAATGAAATGAAACTTATTTTTACAACCAAACAACTTAAAACCCTGACCAGCAACCAAATTATAAAAGCACTTAATGTTGATGGTGGAAAACTTGTGCCTTTCTTTTAGCTACATGCAGTACGACACATTTGAAAGCATTTCGAATCTTCTGCCAAATTTGCTTGCGCTTCCCTCTGCTTGGCATATAC
Organism: Lotus japonicus; assembly: GCF_012489685.1. NCBI lineage: Eukaryota > Viridiplantae > Streptophyta > Magnoliopsida > Fabales > Fabaceae > Lotus > Lotus japonicus. Next base: position 121,913,885 of record NC_080041.1, on the reverse strand, counting down.
CCATTTCTTGGCAGATAGCCATTACTGGAGAAAGGTTGATAATTGCTAGATCCTACACTACCATAAGCTGAAGAGTAGTTAGGATTTACTTGCTCCCAATGGTCAAGGAGAAAGCAATCAATAAATTGATCCATGTGTGGTTCACCAAAGGGGGATCTGTTTCTATCATCAGTATATGCTCCAGAGATCAATTGTCCACCTGCAGAACAATATGGTGGTGTTTCTCCCAGTGCTTCCAACTGATTAGAACCTACCAGGTCTCTCTGTGATGTTGTACCTAAAGACCATGTTTCTATTTGGCCTGCAGAAGATAGGTCAAAGCTCTTAGGATAAACATGCAGTTGGAAGGACAAAAAATAGTTATCAGGAATAAGAACTACACTTCATGATCTCATAATCAAGGAACAGAGAATAAGTATGCCTAAAGACACAAGTACACACCCAAAAAGTGTTGGTCGCATTGGTTAAAAGATACTGTTTGAACCCCTAGGAGCCGCACTCTTGGAGAGACATTTGATCTTCACCACACCCAAATCAAATTTGCAAGAGCAATTTAGTGCCCCGGAAAAAAAGACAAAAGTAGACATAATTCTTCTAAACTCACCTGGCCACTCTCCTGAGGTTTATTGATAGAGAGATCACATGCTAAACTACCACAAGAATACTAGTGAATTATGACTTCTAAAGATTATATGGTCTAACCATATGATTAGAAATCATTTGCATGGAACATCAATTTTCTTAGAATTCCTCCCATTAAAAATTTAAATGAATGGCAAAGACGATAAAAAATGCACTTTATGCTTGATTGTTGATTAGCACTAGGATGTTGAACAGAAGTGCTTATGCCGGACACATGTATACACTACCTTGCTGAGCAATTGGAACCTCAAACTGTTGCAGACCATGACCTGGACCACCATATTGTGCAGTTTGTACACCTGCCGATGTCTCCACCGAGCCATGTTTTGTTGTTCCAACTGGCATCAGATTCTTCAAATTGTTGTAAGCTTGCTTTTTAGCTCTTTCCACCAAACGCTGCAAGGCAGTAAAGATATGGATCATCAAATTTAAGAATCCATAGTTCAGGCAATTAAGTACTCTCCAAATATTCACAGCCACAGCAACCAACATTCAGGATAGAAAAAACAAAATACAAAATACAAACCTTCTCTTCCAAATTCAGAGATTGCACAGGGCGATAATTTTGTCCATCAAAAGTCACCTCCACAACCTCATACACACAATTAAGGACAAGGGACATTGATTGTTCAGTTGCAGAATAAATGTAGCGCTCATCATCATCTTTATCAGAATTTTTAGCATGTTCAATAATTGTATTCCAATGCTTCTCTGGGATCTTGCCTATTTTCTATTTTTCAGAAGGAAAAAAATCAGATGAGCATATATACTTAGATGTCAGTATTGAATAGTCAAATTAAGAGAGCATCAAGAGCTAATTAAAGCAGATAACATATTACACCTCTCTTAATGAAGCTTGATCGGTTATGTACAACCGCAGAAAATCCTTAACAGTTTTTATTCCATTTGAGGACAGCTGCTTGCAAGGTTCACCATTTTTGGTTATCTTCTTCAGACGCCATACCTCGGCATTCAATGATGGACGGTCATATTTCATGTTAGCTGCAATGACCAAAACACAAAGCTTAGAAACAATATTGTACGTGTTTGGAAACTTGGTAGATTTCATGTTAGGGAAGAAGAAGTGATTGATGTACAAATCATAAATAACTTTAGTTTTAACTCGTTTCAACTCACTTTTAACATAATCAATTTTATGAACATCAATTCTATCTAAATCAATTCAGAGAGTTGATCCAAACAATCATTAATTAAAAGCTTTTGTGGGGGAGAAGAACCATTAAATGTGAAACCAAAGATGCTATCTTATATTAAATGTCAAAGGTAGGCATGGTGACAAAAAATGCATGAATAATGGGGAGAACTTACCTTTTCCTCTGTAATCCAAGACCCTAAAGGGTTCACTCCTCCCTTCTCTGATGTCTGTTCTAGAGGAATTAGATTGCACTATTTTAACTCCTAACCGGAACTTTCCGCTTCTTGTTCCACTGGAGTTATCAGTAAACACCATCTTCTTACTGATGTAACCAACTCCATTTTTCAATGTAATCACCGTGTCTCCAACAAGTAACGGTCCTTTTCTCTCTCTCGGACTCAAAATTTGGGCATTGAATTCCTCCGCAGTCCAATCCTCACTTCCAAAGTCACCATCCAGGACACAGATCCTGATCCTCATGGAGGAACCTTCATCCTTGACTACGCTTTGCTGGTTTGCAGCATCACGGAGCTCAATTTGAAGTGCAAGACCTCCCTCAGCTTTGATATCGCACTGTGTGAAAATTGTTTCAGGCAATTGATTCACAAAACAGAATTGCAAAGCTCTCCCTCCAGATGTGCCAGCTTTCTGGTTAAGGGTCAATGCACAAGAACTAAATTGGAAACACCAAAAACAATATTAGATTAAAGAGAACTAATTAATGGATTCATTATAAAAGTGGTGATGAACAAGATACATGAAACAGACAAATGACTTGGAAGGCTTAAGGTACAAATTTTGGACAAGAGAAACGAACCACGGGGACACGTATCTCTGGAGCATAGGTGGAATCATCTCTTGTATCTAGTTTGGAGATGATCAAAACAGCAAAACAAGAAAGACTTGTTATAAAACATTGGCTGTCATCATGATTATCCATCAGAACATAAATTAAACAAAATATCTTATAGGTAAAGATAAACTCAAATAAACTCTGGTTACCACTTTTTGAAGAATAGGTTCCAAGTAGAAAGCAATGTCATTCATGGCATTTCTGGCACCAGTACTGCACAAAAGACAAAGGAACATCAAGAGGTGAAACAAATAAAGTGCATGAACCCTGCACACAAAAAAATAAACACATACAGAAACGAAAGGTGCCGACTGGCGTCTTCTGGTTCTGGGTTGGCCCTTCTCCGCTTACCAGGAACCAGAAGATCCCTGTCATCATCATCAACCGGACCCTTGTCCTGAGATGTCCTCTTCAGTGCCATCACTTGACAAGTGACAAGAAGAACCAAATCAACCACTCTTAGTTCACAGAGCAAGTAAGGAACACAGGCACAGCACTCAATTTCTCAAATAACTAACTTCCTGGCTAAAGTGAATATTCACAATACACTGACACCATTTTTATAGCTATTGAGGAAGATTCAAGGAAAATTCCCCACTAGTAGCACCTCGTCATCTCTATGTATGAAATACATCAAAATTCATAATTAACCATTTTAAATTAAAAACAATTTTTTAGAAGACAAGTCCGTTTTGGATACTTGTTTAGCTAGTACTCCTTTCCTTGGTTACTACTATAATTCTGAATAATAAAGAGCAGAATATACTAAAAATGGATTGCCAAATCAGTTTAATAATTATGATATTACAGAGCACTTCATTAAATTACATTAGTATTAGCAATATACTTGGATAAATTTAAGAAAAATACATCATGCTAATGCTACTACAAAATTTTATGATATTTTTTCCCACAAGCTTATTAGATTATCTTATAGATACATACATACATGCTTTATGCTTATACATGGAACATGCAAAATCTATTGACTTTGCACCACATAGCGTTGTACTTTATTATTATATTTATTAATAAAAAGGAAGAGCTTCAATGGTTGCCGATGTGAATAGCTTACCGCGTTAAATGAACGAGTAGAACCGAGTGAAGTGCGACGGGAGAGTGAGTAAATCACGATGACGCTCAGGGTCCGTGTTGTAATTTTCTTCTTCAGAAGCTTCCAGGAAAACCCATTTCAGAAAGAACGAGGGCGCTAAAAAATTGGTCATTTGGTGCACTGTTTCAATGGTTGTTTCTTCATTCATGGTTTAGTTTTACAGAGCTAGAGAAAGTTTAGGGTTCTGAAACATGAACTGCACCTTAAATAATGTAGGAGAGAGAACATTTTTGCGACGGAGAACTACTCCGTCACAAAATATTCACATTCTACCTAGTAACAAACAAAGCATATAAAACAGGCTTCTAAATTCCAATAGTTCTAGTTAAACCAACATTGCATTCTTCCTAGCAGCTGCATCTTTTCTCACTGATATGACCCATTTGATCGCAGCTCGAATCTTGCACCACTCTACTTTTGGTTTCCCACTTCTTGATATATCCATAGCATGATTCAGCAAAGTGTTATGGCTGCTAAATGCTGCTCCATCACAAGAACCAAAGTAAAAGCCATTTTCTGAATTCTCATTCTGTGTTGGATAACCACATTGCATATGTGGAAAATGTGATCCATTGAAGTGCCAATTATCCCCTTCTATGTACATTCCTAAGGAAAATTCATCATCCACAAGAATGTTTTGTGGTATTTCTCTTGCTTCTGGCACTGGATCAGCATAGATTTGGGAATCATACATTGTTTCATCAATATATGAAGCAGAGATAAATGGTTGAACATAACCTGGCCATGTTCCTGGTTAGTAATTGATCCCTTGTAAGCTTGAGTGATGTAGTATAATAGAAATAAAAAAAAGAAAAACACAAAATTTATACCATTATGTATACCTTGTGATGCTGAGATATCAATATATTGCAGATCTTGAACTGGAGCAACTGAGTGCCTTGATTTTAGACATGCCTCTAGGTTTAAGCAGTTCAATATAGCTTCATCCATTGGTTTCAAGTTATTCACGTTTTTGTATGCATCTTGCTTCACTATTTCTACCAAATGCTGCAAAAGAAGAAGGAGCCTGATCACTTTTGACACATTTGTATAATATGATATATAAAATAAACAATGATAAGATGAGAATTACTAATTTAATTGTACCATATAGATGGCACAAAAAAAAGATTTCCAAATAGGGTATGAATGTGTACCTTCTCGCTTGGCGCGAGAGTCTCTGGTGAATAATAATTTTGGCAATCAAATGTCACTCCCAAAAGTTTGAAGATGGAATTGAATAACAGAATTATTGGTTGCTCTATTGTGTGGTAGCTGTAAAGCTTGTAATCATCTATCACACAGGTCTTGGCATGTTCAATAATTGCTAACGATGACTTATTTGGAATGTTTCCAAATTTCTGCAACTCCAGAGCAAAAAATCCAATGAACACACACATTTTTTGCATGGATTTCATTAATTGCTTATATCAAGTGCACAACAAGTAAAAAATGGCTACCAACAAAGCATCAAATGAGGAAAACTATGTTTTACCTCATATAATGAAGATGTGTTGGTTGTGAATAACTGCAAGAGATCCTTCACAGTGTGAATTCCATGGACGGAAAGCCGCTTGTGGATTTTTCCTTCTTTAGCAATCCATAATATATACATTCAGGGGTTTTTCTAGGTCCAGTAATCGCATACGTGACACCTCATGATTGGTCAATTTCATTAAAAATCCTACATAGCACGAATTTCTTCCTTCCTCTTAATGTACACCCTTCCTCTTAACCTACACTCATCTCTCTTAAAAAGCCTATTTAAGACTCTAATTCTTCATTCCTCTCTCCATAATTTGAATCTCTCTCCATCATTTGATTTCCACAACTCTCAGCCTCTCTTGGTCTTTGGCTATTGATTCTCGGTATTCATCCTCATTTTCCATTCAATCGACCAGTTAGATCTGAATTTTTTTCGTTAACTATTAACAAGTTGAGCATTTTTTCAATTGCAGATGATGATTACCAGATCAAGGTTTGGGACTACAAGCTGTACAGGTATTTACCAATTTCTTAAAAATCATATATAAGACTCTCCAATTGTTTCTTTCTTTCTCCATCATTTTATCACTGTCATCACAATTCTCTTTTCCTCTGTTTTTTTTTTTCCGCAGCTTCTCACTATTCTTCATGATTGAAAGGTGTTTTTCTAATCATTATTTTCATGCATGTTCTCCTTAATCTATTCTCATGTCGTTGTGTTTCATTTCTATTTTTTTTTCTAACGATCGATCTCACTTGCATTGTGTTACCTTCGTTTTTTGTGACGTTTTCACATATTCGGATACATTTTTTCGTTTCTGGTTTATGTGTTTCCATTTTATTTATTTTCAGGTTTTGCAGTTTTCATAACAAGGGATCTTGGAGGTTTGTTTAAATTTCGTTTTTTTTTTGCAATTCCTCATTCAATCTCTTTGATGGTGTTTTAATTTTGTTTTTTTTATGTATCTTCCTAGATCCTGATATCGTTTTGGAAGTTGTAATGTACAGAACTCACTAATAGAGGTTTATGTGACTTACAATTTTGCTGATTAATTTGCATTTGCTACCATCACTTTTACTCCACAAGGCAAAGTAAAACTGGCTAGATATCACGACAGAAAGGAACAATGCACTCTAATGTTGGAAATTTAGGATTGTGATGTTTATGGCAATATGGGGCGCTTGGAAGCTATAATGTGCAGATCTCACCAATTTCGTTGTAAAAGTATAAATCACATATTTTAGTCTTAATTGCTTTTTAATTCTTGACTTATTTATAGTAAAATAGAACACGACATTATTGCTATTTAATTAATTTTAATTGTATTCAATTCATTTCCTTATTTATAGCAAAATTAATGACGACATTAGTTTGTGATTCAAATTTTAAATTTTTGATTTCGTCAAGACAATTAATAATTATTCAAATTTGAAAACATTGATATTGAATTAATTTTTAGTCAAAATTAAGCAATAATTCTTCCATTATCAGGTTTAGTATTTAATTAGTCTTAATTGCTTTTTAATTCTTGACATATTATAGTAAAATAGAACACGACATTATTGCTATTTAATTCATTTTAATTGTATTCAATTTATTTCCTTATTTATAGAAAAATTAATGACGACATTGGTTAGTTATTTAAATTATAAATTTTTGATTTCGTCAAAATAATTAATAATTATACAAATTTGAAGACGTTGATATTGAATTAATTGTTAGTCAAAATTGAGCAATAAATCTTCCATTATCTGTTTTATTATTTAATTAGTCTTAATTGTATTTAATTCTAGACTTATTTATAAAATAATAAAGCACGACATTATTGCTATTTAATAAATTTGAATTCGGTTCAATTCATTTCCTTATTTATAGAAAACGTATTAATAATTACTATTTAAATTTAATAATCATGTATTTAATGCGTTTAAAAATGCATTAATTTGTGTAGAATTTTGAGAAATTAAATACACATCGACATTCAGTCAAATATTCAATTAATTTCCCAATTTTTCGTCAAAAAAAATTTTCAATTAATTATACCATTACCTCTTATAATATTTAATTGGTTTTAATTATACCATTAATTATTTAATAAAAATGTGATCTTCTTTTCCTTTTACATATACAAAACGTTTATTTTTTAAAAAAACGTAATGTATCTCCATTGATTATTTAAAAGAAAAAACACTCATCCTTCTTTCCATTTTTATATATATAACGTACTTTATTAAAAAAAATATGATGGAATTGAATTAAATTTTGAGAATGAATTAATAACGTAATTAAAGAATTAAATAATTACTATTTAAAAACAATCATCATGTATTCACGACTTTAAAAATAACATGTAATCCATAATCCATATCCATCCATAATATATACATTCAGGGGTTTTTCTAGGTCCAATCATCGCCTACGTGGCAACTCATGATTGGCTAATTCCATTAAAAATCTTACATGGCAATCATTCCTCCTTTCCTCTTAATGTACACCCTTCTCCTTAACCTACACCCCTCTCTATTTAAAAGCTTATATAAGACTTTTATTAGCAAAATTAATGACGACATTAGAGGCGATGACATAGTTTGTTTTAGGTTTGAAAGAATAGCGAATAGAACTAATGAAGTTAAGGTGTTGTATAGAAATATTTAGTCAGTTGTTATTCATTCCAGAATTTAATCAGTTGTTGTTTTGTCTTGGGTATCTTTTCGTTGTTTTGTTTTTCTCAATCTACATCAGAGGATTGTTCTCATGATTTACTTTATTTATCAAATAAAATCCAAGATTAATTGTTATTTTTTTATTCTGAAATTGTTCTCATGATTTACTTTGTTTTTCCTTTGTTTTACACGTACAATTTTCCCCCCGCCTTCATCACTTTGTCTTGTGGGTTGAATCAAGCTTGATATAATTGACAATTTTGCATTCACCGGCCATTTATAATAACAAGATATTCATATATGCCTAATGGTGCTTTTTTTCTTTGTCATCCTTTTACGTTCAGGATCCAAACAAGATTATATATAAAAAAGAATTTTAGTCAAATACCAAAAACAATTTTTTACCTTACCTTTTTAAAAATAAAAACCGTTTTTAATAGCCAATTTAAGTTAGTCTAATATCAATATCATTCATGTCAAATTATTGCTTTATACCATTTTAAAAAATCCCTTTTGAAACAAGTTCCATTTTTAAGATGAAAAAGAAAATGTTTAAATAATTAATTACATGAATCTCCTTTTCCTTGGTTTTAAAATAATTTCAAATTTTAAAATGATAAAAAAAGGTAAAAAAATAATAATTACTTTTTAAAATCGGAAGCCAAGTTTTATTTAACAAAATATTTTCGAAATTAATTATTTATTTCCTTCAATTTCCTTATATAAACCACTTAATTATATTAATTTCCTTATTTAAAATCATAAAAGTCATTAAATGCTTTATGAAATAAATGTTATTTTCGTCTTTTTTAAATAAGTAAAATTAAAATAATTAAATAAATTTTAACGCATTGACTATTTATTTATGGAAAATATTTCGAAATTAATTATTTATTTCCTTCAATTTCCTTATATAAACCACTTAATTATATTAATTTCCTTATTTAAAATCATAATAGACATTAAATGTTTTATGAAATAAATGCTATTTTCGTTGTTTTTAATAAGGAAAACAAATAATTAAATAAATTTTAATGCATTGACTATTTATTTAAGGAAAATATTTTCGAAATTAATTAATTATTTACTTCAATTTCCTTATATAAACAACTTAACTATATTAATTTCCTTATTTAAACTCATAAAAGACATTAAATGCTTTATGGAATTAATGCTATTTTAGTTTTTATTTAATAAAGAAATTTAAAATAATTAAATAAATTTTAATGAATTGAATATTTATTTAAGTAAAATATTTTCGAAATGAATTATTTATTTCCTTTAATTTCCTTATATAAACAACTTAATTATATTAATTTCCTTATTTAAAATCATAAAAGGCATTAAATGCTATATGGAATAAATGTTATTTTCGTTTTTGTTTTCAAATAAGGAAGTTTAAAATAATTAAGTAAATTTTAATGAATTGACTATTTATTTAAGGAAAATATTTTTGAAATTAATTGTTTATTTCCTTCAATTCCTTATATAAACCACTTAATTATATTAATTTCCTTATTTAAAATCATAAAAGACATTAAATGCTTTATGAAATAAATGCTATTTTTGAAATAAATTTTATTTTTGATTTAATGCTTGACTTTTTTTTGTTAACAATTTGATTATTAAAATTTATAAATAAAATAAAATTTATTTAATTGCAGTTACTCCTCTGTTACTAAAAAAAACTACTTAACTACAAAGAAATTATAATTTAATTAAGTTTTAATGGGTAAAAAAAGTAATAACCATCATTTATTCCAAATTTATTGCATTAATTTCGGCATATTGTAAAATAAATTAAAAATAACAAAATAGTTTAACTGCATTAATTACATTCAATTAATTTTAGAATGAATCCGTAAAAGTTTTTCATTAATTCGGTTGACTTATCTTTAAAAATTCAGGACAAAATTTATTTTATTTCCTTAATTACAATGATTTAATTATATAATTTAAGTTACGTTTACAAAAAAATTATTAGTCACGCATTTAATGATTTTTTTCTGCATTAACTTTTAGTCAATATATAATCAAGCGCATTTATAATATTTAGCATTTAAAAAATTAAAATTTAAATAAAGGTATTTTTCAACCTTTAATGCGTAAAAAAACCATATTTATTAAAAATATACCAAATTTATTGCATAAATAACGCGATAAAGTACATTAAATTCAAAATAACAAAATAGTCTAACTGCATTAATTACATTCAATTATTTTTAACAAATATTCCTTAAAAATATATTTCCTTAAAACCGTAGACTGCTATTTAGGAAAATCGAATAAAAATACTTTTAAATTAGAATTAAAAAAATTAATAACATTATTTAATTTTAAAATTCATCCATCACAATTAAGTACATTAATTACATCGATTTATTTTTAAAAAATCAAGCAACAACTTAGTAATAATTCTTTAATTATAATTACTTGATTATATACATTAATTATACAAAATTATGTGCGTTAATTAAGTAAATAAAACCTACATACATAAATGAAAAATTCGGAATCAAGTAAAAAATTGAATAACGCATTAAATTTTTAAAATTTTTCAACTTATACTAATAAAAATTCGAGCTTCAACCAAAAAAAAAAATCAAAACAAAATCAGTTAGGAATCACAGAAGAGCAATAAGCCTATATATATACTTTAGTATACATCTCCTTTGATACACAAGTTCAGGCCAAAATCAACAGACGTTAGTTTTCATCTCCAAAACTTCCATGCATCGTGAATCCGAACTATAGCCTACTTGACCAACTAACTCTTTTAGCACATGATTGGACTATTGTCGTTCGAGTAATAAGGGTGTGGTTTGCTGAAGAAGAGGAGAAAGAAGATGAGGAAGGACACGACTGTTCGTTCTATAATCTGTTGTTGATGGATCGAAAGGTATGTAAACCAGAAACAATTTCGCTATTATTAAATATGTAATTGTATTTTAATTTAATTCACGGACATAAATTCATACGTAACTCCTTCATTTCTAGGGTCAAACAATCCATGCGGAGTGTAGGCGTAACCTTCATGAACGTTTTGCCAACAGAATCACGGAAGGTTCGGTATAAAGTTTTGAATATTTTTGGGTATGGCATAATTTCCGAGGTCTTAGTGCATCTAGACATATCTACAAGATACACTTGCAAAGTAGGACAAGGATGGTTCGATATAATAAAGATGTGTTTCCTATGCGTGATCTGATATTTGACAGCGTGCATGAAATTCTAAATCCTGACTTTGATGAGCGGTTCTTAGTTGGTATGTAAATACCTTCATTTAAATAACTTCAAATACATCAACACTTCCATGTATTGACATTACCATTAAACAGATGTTATGGGAGAAGTAATGCACGTCGGATATTACAACGAATTCGAGCGGAACGGAGTCCATACGCAGAGTAGAGACATTGAAATTGAATCTCAATGGTAAATTTGCTTTTATCAATAACAAATTAGTATTATTAATTTCTATAAATTCCTACGGAAGAAAGTTAACAACTTTTATTTAATTTTTTTCCAGTAAAAAAATTAAATGTTTTTTATACGACCAATTTATCGACGAATTGGATGCACTTCTAAATTCAAAAGACCACAAACATGTTGTTATTATCATATTGTTGGGAGTTGTAACAATTCATCAAGGTGCATTTAATTATTTTGAGCAACAAACAAACATAAACTTCTATATAATAAATCAACATGTTCAAACTTAAACTTACAATCGATCGCTAATTTTTTTCCAGGGGAATATAAACTAACTGTTGGGTTAAACTGCACTAAAGCAATGTTCAATCCTGACATTCCACAAGCAGTGTCCTACAGAGAAAGGTATGTACGCACTGTGGATTTCATATTACTTTGAAGAAATTTAGATGACAAATAACAACATAATTTTTGTTTCTTTGCAGATTATTTGAGTGCGACGCAGTTCATACTCAAGTAATGAACGTTGTGATTAAAAGATTAAACGTTACTGAAAAAGATGAGTTCCTGACGCTTTTCCCAAGCACAAGTATTAAAAATTTGGTTACTTGCAGATCGGTATGTTCTCATCACTTTTAATTTAATTTATTAGACATTTTTTTATTAAAAAAAAAAGACATTGATTTTCATTCAATGTTTTAATTAAATAAAACAATTACTTATTATATTATTAACTTAATATTAATGAATAAATTATTAAATTAGTAAATAAATATTTAATGTTAGTACACTAAACAAAAATGCATTTTAAATACAAAATTCATGGGATTAGAGTTTTTTAAACACTAACTACAAACTTAAATACTTATTAAAATAATTTAATAATCACCTATTATGGGAAATTAACAACACATGAATAATGAGATAAAATATCAATTAATTAGACCATAAACTCTTATACTCTTTCATTGAATTTAATTGCTTTAAATTCATAACGTTATAAGGTGCCACCTAATATGCACCACTTTTTAGTGGTGCAACATTGCACCACTATACCAATTGTCCATTTTACCCCTGTTAAAAAAATTATTTTATAAAAAGAAAAAAATATTGGTATTACCGAGTAGATTTTGATGGGATTAATTTTTTGAACAGGGGTAAAATAGACCAGAATCAGAGATCAAAGGACCCTATCTGGTGTGGCGGCAGAAGAGCTTCTAGTTGACTTTCAAGAGAAGGATCCAGAATCAGAGGGGCACAGTGAAGAAGTTGGGTCTCTTGAATCCTCTGAGGCAGTACCAGGCAACCTCTTGGCAGTGTGCTCGAAAGGGGTGGGGAGAAAATCCAAACTAATCGCAATCGAGAGGGTGGGTTTAGAAGAAGCCAGGATTTCTAGAGGCGGCAAGAAGAGAGGAAGAAAACCGCGGTCGGTTGTCGGATCGTCAATTCTCAGGGAGGTAGTCAACGAAAAGGCCATACAAGATCCTGTCATAGCTTCTATTCAAGAGTGTGTGGATGAATCTGTAGTCGGGAGCTATTTCACCAGAGCTAGAAAAGCGTACTTCATTGGCAAATTTGCAGGTTTGGAATTCCCAGGTTCTGATGCTCAAGCAATCCAAGGGTTAGCTTCTCATTTGGAGGAGAATCATTCTTAGCTATTCGGCCAGCGGGCGGTGATGAAGAAGAGATGGATTTCTTGGAATGTTAGGGGGTTAGGAGGAGCTGAAAAGAGAAAGGAAGTTAAAGATTTGTTGAAAAGAAGTAAGGCGGACTTGATTCTGTTACATGAATCCAAATTAGGTAATTAAGCTCAACAGGGTCTGGTGCGAAGATCGTGTCATTATTATAGATATTCAGTGTGATTATCTGCCTGATCCTGTGCTTCTAGTTTATATCTATTGTCCAAACTCTGCGGATATTTGACTAGATTTCTATCGTGACCTAGCATTGAAACTGAATAGCTTGGGTTCTATCTTTTGTATTGGTGGTGACTTCAATGGAATATTGAATTCGGGGGAAAGGAGAGGGGGAAATGATGGGACTGATGAACACCTTGTAAGATAACTGAATCCGTGAGTATTATTGATGAATGGTATCCTATTTATACAATGCATGGTTGACTAAATACATAAATGCTAGACCTAATTACAGAGTAATTACAGGGAAATCAAATATGGAATAATCAACATATTCCTATTCTATCACACCCCCGCAGTCGAAGCGGGGGTTCACTGACGCTGAGACTGGAGCGAAAATCATCAAAGAGAACTCGAGGAAGGCCTTTAGTGAAGATGTCCGCGATCTGGTGACGAGAAGGAACATGAAGGATGCGTGCCTGACCACGTGCGACCTTCTCTCGAACAAAGTGAATGTCCATCTCAATGTGTTTAGTGCGCTGATGCTGGACAGGATTGCCGGATAGGTAGATGGCACTAACATTATCACAATAGACCAAAGTAGCCTTAGAAAGAGGAAAGTGAAGCTCTAAAAGCAGGTTGCGGAGCCAACATGATTCAGAAACCACATTAGCGACGCCTCGGTACTCAGCCTCAGCACTAGATCGAGAAAGCGTGGGTTGTCTCTTCGACGACCAGGAAATGAGGTTGTCGCCGAGAAACACACAGTAGCCAGAAGTAGACCGACGGGTGTCGGGACATCCACCCCAATCGGCATCGGTGTATGAAATAAGCTTCTCGAGAGGAGAAGGATAGAGATGCAATCCAAACTGTAAGGTGCCCTGAACATAACGCAGGATGCGCTTTAGTGCAAGCATATGCTCTGTGCGGGGGGCATGCATGTGAAGACACACCTGTTGAACAGCATAAGAAATGTCAGGACGGGTGAATGTGAGATACTGCAAAGCCTCAGCAAGACTCCGATATAAAGTAGGATCATCACACGGAGAACCAGCAGAAGTACTGAGTTTCGGCTTGGTGTCAACTGGAGTGGCAGAAGGATGGCACGATGCCAGACCGGCTCGAGCAATAATGTCACGAGCATATGTACTCTGACTGAGAAAAAGTCCACCGGCATGTCTGGTGACGGCAATGCCCAAGAAATAGCTCAACGGTCCCAGATCCTTCATAGCAAACTCAGAGGCAAGAAGAGCCATGATAGATTTGCGAATGTCATGAGAAGAGCTGATAAGTATGATGTCATCAACGTAAAGCAGGAGGTAAGCCATGTCAGAGCCGCGTCTGTAGATGAAAAGAGAGTGATCAGAGGTGCTATGCTGAAACCCAATGGTAGAGACATAATCTGCAAAACGCTGGTACCAAGCGCGAGGTGCTTGCTTCAACCCATAAAGGGATTTCCGCAAGCGACACACATAATCAGGATGAGTACGGTCACGAAAACCCAATGGCTGATGCATATAAACTGTCTCATGCAGATCACCATGGAGGAAAGCATTCTGAACATCGAGCTGGTGAATGGGCCAAGACCTGGAGAGAGCAATGGTGAGAACTGTGCGAATGGTCGCTGGTTTCACCACAGGACTGAAAGTCTCATCACAATCAACACCTGCAATCTGGGACCTGCCATCACCTACAAGACGAGCTTTATAACGCTCAAAACAACCATTAGCTTTCGTCTTATGACGAAAAATCCACATGCAGCGAATGATATTAACATCACGAGGTCGAGGTACCAAATCCCAAGTATTATTTCTAAGTAAAGCATCAAATTCAGACTGCATGGCGGATTTCCAATTTGGGTCTGAAAGAGCTAGCTTCGGGTTTTTGGGAAGAGGTGAGATGGTGGGATCATCAATGGTGACAGAAAGGTTGAAGAGCTTTCTAGGTTTGTAGATACCTCGCATGCTGCGAGTGGCCATGGTACGGATAGGTGGTACAGGCGGAGTCGGCAAAGGCGGTGAAGGAGAAGGTGGTAGGGAGGCAGAAGAGGAGGAAGAGGCCGTATGGGGTGGTGGTGTGGTCACGGGAGAAGGGACTGCATGAGTAGGGCTAGGCGCTGGTAAGGGAGAGGAATGAGTCCACTGGTGAATTAAAGAGGGATGTATAGTATCTGAGAAGCAGTCATAGGTAGAGGGAGGAGGGGTAGTCATGGTGGCAAAGGGAAACTGAGTCTCATCAAAGATGACATGTCGGGAGAGAATGATTTTTCTGTGCGACAAGTCAAAACACTTATAACCTCTATGATGAAGTGGGTACCCGAGGAAGACACACGGGGAGGAGCGGGGTTGTAATTTGTTAATGGTAGTGTGTTGAAAGATTTTTTTACCACTTTCGAATCCTTCAAGATTCAATCGTAGTATAGCAAAGGGTTTTTATCGTCCTCAGGGAATTGGAAATACAACGTCGTTCTTTAGTAAAACCACTTAAGCAATGAATTTAACAAAGTTTTTGATTGATTGTTTCGAAATACGTCGTAAATATAAAGAAAAGCGATAATAACAACGAGTTTAAACAGGTTGAGAAAACTGTTAGGATTGAGTTTCGCACCTTAACTGTTATGAATCCGTAAATTCAACACATATGAATCATTATATTCTTGATTCCATCACACCAGTTCTTATCTAACTCATTAATTCCTTACATGAGAAGATTAACGGTTCGCTCTCCTAATTACCGATGTCTCGCATAACTAACAAAGCGAAGCGTGATTGATTCGGGTGTTTAACGACTAACAAACCTAACTCTATGTCTAGCAATTAGGATTATTAGATGATATAACCTAAATCCAATTCAAATATGTAGTTTTCACTCACACATCAAATCTCTAATCAAGTTCTAATTGATCAAGTTAAAACAAGCTTTAAGAACAAGATTATACCATTGAAATCAAGAGATAGATAGATTCATATGCATAAGAACTAAATTAGATACATAGAGTCAAGGTACTACACCAAATCCTAACAAAGAAAAGCTTAGCTATCCATAGACATGGAAGCTAGACAAGCTTACAAGAGAAATAGGATGGAAGTGATGATCCGTGTCGACTTCGGCGTAGCTCCAGCTCGATGGAAGCTTACCCAAGCTCTAAGTTCCTTCCCTTTTTGTTCTCTCTCGAATTCTCTCTCCAAAAACCCCGTTTTCGTTCTGAAAATGAAGAAAATCCTTTTATAATGAACTTTACATCTGTGCAGAGTGCTGGGCGGCCATTTATGGGCGCTGGGCGCCCAATTACTTCAAGGTTGGGTTTCTGTAACCGCCCCAAGCGCTGGGCGGCTACTGACAAGCGCTGGGCACCCTGCTGATCCAGAAATTCTCTAAGTCTCATAAAAATATGTCTTTTTCCTTGAGAACTTAGACCCTACATCAAAATTTGAGAATATAATCAGTCATAAAACACATTTGAGCTTAACTCTCAATCAAATAACAAATTCCAATCAAGATGAGAGAAACTAATAGGGATTTCTCATAAACCACTTGAGATAAGTGCCTAAAATGTGTATGAAAACTAGGAAAATATGGCACTTATCAACTCCCCCTAACTTGGAACCTTGTTTGCCCTCAAACAAAAGGTATTGGTAAACAAAACACACATATACAATTTGTTCTTAAACAAGCATGACTCATGAACAACCATCTTAAAAAAACTTTACACATTGCATGATTTTAAGCACATGTGAAGCCCACAACAATTAACCAAAAATCATGATAAGAAAGCATACCCAATCATGAGATTCTAAGCACAATTTGAATTTCCTACTTTTAATCAAGGATTCACTCAAAACTTTCCAAATGCACAACTTAAGAGTTCAAGGGTAAGTGTTTCACTCAAATCTATCAATGAATCACACAAATCAAACTTGCTACCCGTCTCAGTAATCATCAAACTGCATGGTCAATCAAGAATCACATAGGTCTTTCTAGGGTTGTAATGGGGCCTGGTTTCAAAAGAACATTGGTTTTTCTGGATATTCAAATACTTTCTAGTTAAGAGAGCATAAAATGACATGTATCACAATTTATATCTAGCTACCTTTTACTCTCTTCTCAACCATTCTCTCTTTTGTCACCATTTTCTTAACATTTGTATGACTCATCAACCCTTTCATTCCCTTTCAACTTCTCAATCCTTATTTTTTTCTCTGTTTTTTTTATTATTATTATTATTATTTTTTATACTCGCATTTCTTTCTTCATTTTTTTTTTTAACAAAGATTGAGAAGTTTGACATTAATCACTACACAAAACATAATATATGTTCAATGGTTTCCATTCCCCCTAACTTACACATTTATACAATCTCATCATTCATGCTCTCTTAACTAAGAAAGTGAGGGAGAGACATTGTTTTTCTTTTTAGGCTTTGGGATCATATACAAAACAAAGAAATTTTCAATTTTTTTTTTTGGCTCAAGTGGGGTAACAAAGTGATTTCCTAAGTAAAGGTAGGCTATATGGCTAAGTAGTTATTTACTCTAATGAACAAAATGCCTTGATCATTTTCTTTCATTTCCATGCAATTTCAAACAATTAGAGACTCAAGCAAGTTCAACTATGTAAAACAATGATGATTCTCACTTTCTCTCTTCTCACTAGTGTTTGGTCACACTCCCTCACCGGCTTAGGTATGTATCCTTGATTTCAAGCATTTTCAAACAAATTGAGCCTAAGACCTCATGTGAATAATGCATTAATATCATGTCATGGCATCAAGTGAGTGCAAAACACAATGATCATGAATTTAAAAACACAAAATCATGCACTCAGTTGGCATTTCATAGTTCATGCTTGCTCTCAAACCAACAAATTCCAAAGTCATCCAAAATTTGAGCAAAACTGAGCTCCCATCCCAAAATAAACCTAAGCATACCAACATCAAACAAAGTGCTAAAACCAAAGCACATAATTAAAGTATCAACATACTAAAGTATTTAAAATACTAAAACTGAAATAAAATGCAGAAAACTAAAAAAGTCACTGAATAATGGTGAGTCCTCAATCCTCTGCATCATCATCATCCTCCTCATACTCCTCATCAGATCCATCAGTGTTGCTCTCCTCCTCTCTGCCAATTGGCCTGTCCTCAGGCCACTGATTAGCTGCCATATAATCTGCAAATGGGAGGCCCACATAGTCTTTGTGTGACCCATAGATACTCTGAAAGCTCTCATAGAGTCCAGTAATGGCCCTGTAGCATGCTTGTTTTTAGACCTGCAAAATAACCAGAAAATCCAATGCCCAAAGCCTGAGATATTAGTAAAAGAGATTCACATAACATTGCAATCATCCAAGTTCATCACAAGACAAACATCTCATTGAAATTCTTCAATCAAAAGCCTATTCACTTAAGTTCATCTCATTCTAATGACCAAACAATCATATTCACATACAAAGCATCACCTTACATTTAACATGAATTCTTCACATTAGCAACACTTAGCATGAATGATTCATGTCTCATGTGGAACAAAAATTCTCAAATTGGAAATGTCAAATAACCACTTTATCCCAAAAGCTTAAGCTCTTGGGTAAGGGTCATATTAATGGTTATATATTATATTCTAACACGCCCCCTCACGCAAGAGCCCTTTGGGCTTGAAGCGTGGATAAATGCACAGGCCCACCTACCATGTGCTTAATTAAATTCCACTTTTAATTAGAAAGTGAGGGGAGCAAGGATCGAAATCTAGACCTCTCAGTCATAGAGGCTCTGATACCATATTAGAAATTGGGAGGCCTATACTCAACCACAAAAGCTAGCTCAAGAGTTGAGGTTTGCACAACCCTTATAAACACTTGATTGGCCTTATCTCTAGCCAATGTGGGACTTCTAACACACCCCCTCACGTCCAGGATTGAACAGACTGGAACGTGGGAACAACAACGGGTGGCCCAAATATGGGAGGTCTCCACACAACAAATGGATCAACGGGTGGCCCAAATACTGTCAACATGTTTTAGCATCTTGAATTCCAAGAACTAGTTCCAAAAAGAACCAATAAATTTCAAAAACCCCCAATTTCTAATTCTAGGGTTCATAGCAACATCACTTCAATCCTAAATTAGGAACCCTAACCAAGAAGTAGCATGAGATTGGTCATATACATGCAAAACCCATTCCTTATCTAACCCAAAAACAAGCATCTTGACAAACAATTTTGAAAACCCTCAATTCCTAAGCTTAGGTTCGAATTCCATGTATAAGAGAGGAAAGAGGAGAAGAAAAAGAACTTACATGATGAAGAAAGGAATGGAACGAAAGTGGATTGATGGAGGAAGAAGATTGCAATCACTTGCTTGAAAAGTGGAAGGAGAAGAAATTTGAAAAGGGGGAGGGGAAGAAGTTTCGTGGGTGTGCTGTGTGTGTTGTGTAAGTGTGTGCGTGTTTTAAGTGAGAAAGAAAAAGAATTTTTTCTGTTTTTGTTTTTGTTTATTTTAAGAATTGGATCAGGGTGCTGGGCGGCCTCTGAGGAGCGCTGGGCACTCGTGCTAGTGTTGTCCAGGCTGCTGAGCACCCTCTGAGACGCGCTGGGCGCTCGTGCCAGTGTTGCCCAGGCTGCTGAGCATCCTCTGAGACACGCTGGGCACCTCATAGCAGCAAAATTTCTCCTTTAAACATCATTCTAACCATTTAAGACTACTTACTTAACACAGATCACACACCCCCTCTTCATAAAAGACCTTGTAAGATATCTTTGTGCCCAAGATCATCATCATTCAACACAACCTCCATTCCATATTTCACAAATCAATCATACTTTGACAGTTTTTTACTCAACTTTAAAGTTCACAAGTGAGGTAGTCAAATTTTGAGTTTTCCACTTCTGAGGCATGTCTATGGATTTATTTAGTTCAAAACATTATATAAAACATGTCCATGCTTTAAAACTCAACATTTGACCATCATTCATTGACAGTTCACAAGTCATGCTTACAAAAGACAAGTTTCAAACAGTAAACATAACTCATCATACCAAATCTTGATATTCTCATTCTCTTCTCAAGTTAAGCTTCCATAACATCTATATACAACATTTAAAACTTGTTGGAAGCCTGAAAACATACATTCACACATAATCTCCCCAAATCACTTCTCAAGTTCTACTGAATTAAGAACTGAAATATCAAATGACTTCAAGACACACCACATGAACATAAAACTATACTAAACATGCTCAAAATGGTAATCAAAAGCTGTGAAGCACATAAAAACACAGATTTAGCTAAAACTTCACAAAATCACCATGTCACTTACTAAGAATAACTAAAAACTGTAAAATCTAACCGAACACTGGGTTGCCTCCCAGGAAGCGCTTGTTTAACGTCGTAAGCTCGACGCAAACACTTCTATGGTGACCACAAACAATGATTGAAAAATAGGCCATTCTTCTTTCTTTGCCTCTTTATTTTCTTGGCCATCGTTTTCTCTTTCCTTTTCTTACTCCACCTCAATTCTCTTCCATTTTCTTCTTTCAAATAAAATTCACATGTTTTCAGCTTAACATCACAATCATATTTAAGATTATCAAGTATGAACATGTGAATTGAGGAGTTAAACGGAGTATATTGATCAAACATATCACCAAACACAAAACCAATATGTTCAACTTGAAAGTCCATACCTATGTTTTGGTGATTATGTGACTCTTCCAATGTTTTGGAACTTACCTCAACCTGTATTTCTTCCTCATTCTCTTTTTCAACAATTTCTTCACCTTCCTCAATTTTCTGACCATCAACTTTTTCATCATTGGCTGCTAGTTTATCTTTCTAGTGCTCAGCCATTTGTGTAGCCAATAACCCCACTTGAATTTCTAAGCTTTTGATGGAGGCATTAGTATTCCTTTGATTGACCATTGAAATTTCCATGAACTGATTAAAGGTATCCTCCAACTTAGTGATTCTATCTTGCTCTGGTGGTTGGTATGATAGTGGTGGCCTATCAGAAGGTTCTGGTTCTTGTTTCCATATGTAATGCACATGTTCTTCCTGTGGAGCACAAAAACCAGTAGGATGAGATCCAAAACACAATTCACATCTCCTAACCTTTTGATTGGAGGATGATTCTTGCATTTCTGCGAACATCTTCGGAAGATTGGCCAATTGCTTTGTCATCTCTTCCAGTTGTTGTTGCAAGAGCATATTTTGTGCCAAGATAACATCATTCAATCCAAGCTCCATCATCTCTCCTTACTCAAAGCTCAAAAGAGATGTGAGAATAACAAGACAAATAGAAAGTAAAAGGAAAATAAAATATATATACAATATTCACAATCACTCAAGATAATAAAGCTAAAGCAGTGCAAATGTATTGACGCAATTCCCCGGCAACGGCGCCATTTTGTTGAAAGAACTTTTACTTAACCACTTTCGAATCCTTCAAGATTCAATCGTAGTATAGCAAAGGGTTTTTATCGTCCTCAGGGAATTGGAAATACAACGTCGTTCTTTAGTAAAACCACTTAAGCAATGAATTTAACAAAGTTTTTGATTGATTGTTTCGAAATACGTCGTAAATATAAAGAAAAGCGATAATAACAACGAGTTTAAACAGGTTGAGAAAACTGTTAGGATTGGGTTTCGCACCTTAACTGTTATGAATCCGTAAATTCAACACATATGAATCATTATATTCTTGATTCCATCACACCAGTTCTTATCTAACTCATTAATTCCTTACATGAGAAGATTAACGGTTCGCTCTCCTAATTACCGATGTCTCGCATAACTAACAAAGCGAAGCGTGATTGATTCGGGTGTTTAACGACTAACAAACCTAACTCTATGTCTAGCAATTAGGATTATTAGATGATATAACCTAAATCCAATTCAAATATGTAGTTTTCACTCACACATCAAATCTCTAATCAAGTTCTAATTGATCAAGTTAAAACAAGCTTTAAGAACAAGATTATACCATTGAAATCAAGAGATAGATAGATTCATATGCATAAGAACTAAATTAGATACATAGAGTCAAG
This sequence comes from Lotus japonicus, assembly GCF_012489685.1. NCBI lineage: Eukaryota > Viridiplantae > Streptophyta > Magnoliopsida > Fabales > Fabaceae > Lotus > Lotus japonicus. Next base: position 121,891,645 of record NC_080041.1, on the reverse strand, counting down.
GTACTACACCAAATCCTAACAAAGAAAAGCTTAGCTATCCATAGACATGGAAGCTAGACAAGCTTACAAGAGAAATAGGATGGAAGTGATGATCCGTGCCGACTTCGGCGTAGCTCCAGCTCGATGGAAGCTTACCCAAGCTCTAAGTTCCTTCCCTTTTTGTTCTCTCTCGAATTCTCTCTCCAAAAACCCCGTTTTCGTTCTGAAAATGAAGAAAATCCTTTTATAATGAACTTTACATATGTGCAGAGTGCTGGGCGGCCATTTATGGGCGCTGGGCGCCCAATTACTTCAAGGTTGGGTTTCTGTAACCGCCCCAAGCGCTGGGCGGCTACTGACAAGCGCTGGGCACCCTGCTGATCCAGAAATTCTCTAAGTCTCATAAAAATATGTCTTTTTCCTTGAGAACTTAGACCCTACATCAAAATTTGAGAATATAATCAGTCATAAAACACATTTGAGCTTAACTCTCAATCAAATAACAAATTCCAATCAAGATGAGAGAAACTAATAGGGATTTCTCATAAACCACTTGAGATAAGTGCCTAAAATGTGTATGAAAACTAGGAAAATATGGCACTTATCATAGTGGAAGGGACTAAAGGGTAACAAAGACAACCAAAGACTCGCAAATGTGTGTAAGACGGATCACGACGATACAAAAGTTGAGTGGGGGAGAGATTAGACAGAGCTCTCCGAGGAATGATATTAAGTAGATAGGTAGCCATTTGAAGGGCATGATGCCAAAAGGACGGAGGAACAGACGCATGAGCGAGAAGAGTACGAATCATGTTGTTAATGGTGCGTATTTTGCGCTCCGCCTTACCATTTTGAGATGAAGTATGTGGGCAGGAGAAGCGAAAAAGAAGACCATTAGCAGCACAATAATCATGAAACGATTTATTGTCAAATTCTCGCCCATTATCACATTTAAGGCATTTTATAGATTGAGAAAAATGCGTGCGGATTTGATTTGACAGAGAGGTGAACATTTCAAAAACTTGAGATTTATTACTTAAAGGAAACGTCCACAAGAAATCTGTATAATCATCCAAAAATAAAACATAATACCGATGACCGGCAGAAGATAAAACAGGCGAAGTCCATAAGTCATTGTGTAAAATGTCAAAAGGCATCACAGTAACATTATTAGAAGACTCAAATGGCAACCTAACATGTTTGCCAAACACACAAGACTCACAAACAGTGCTAGAATTTAAATGCTCAAAACTAATGAACTTATTACTACGAAGAGACTGCAAGGAAGAAGAACTTGGATGACCAAGACGACCGTGCCAGAGACTCTGAGCTAGACCAGCAAATGGAAAGGATGGAGTGACTGGGTAGAGATCGCCTGAACTATTACATCTCATGAGTGGAATCCCCGTCTGAAAATCATGAACCGAAAAGCCATATGGGTCAAAACAAACAGAAACATTGTTATCAGTGGTGAGTTGTCGCACAGAAATCAAGTTTTTAACAATATTAGGTGTGTGCAAGACATGGGAAAGGGTCAAGGGCTTGTGTTTATGGGAGGTAGGGAGAGTTGTATGTCCAGAACCCTGAATTGGAATACCCTGTCCGCTACCAACATACAGTTTCTGATTAAGATGACTCAAATTAGAATAAGATGTGAGATTTCCTTGTGATGCGACCACATGAGATGATGCTCCAGTGTCCATGTACCAGGTGCTGTCCGGAGGAGCAAGGGTCATGGTGTGCATGGCAGTGGCAATGTCAGTCGGCACAGGTGAGACTGAAGCAGCATAAGCCTGAGGGCGCTGGCCCAGAATGCCAGGTTGCGGAGGAGGAGCAGACGGACGGGTCCACTGAGAGGTAGGGTATGGGCACGGAGGCATGGCCCAGGGAGGTGGGGCCCATCCCCAATGCTGGTATGGAAAGTACTGCGGTCGAGGTGGCATCGGAGGAGAGAAGCCCTGAGAGGTGCCACGGCGGGATCCACCACCGTTGCCACGATTCCCACCACGACCCTTAGAGTTGTGGGATCGAGAACGGTTGGAGGACCGATGATCGGAACTCTGAGAAGAGGCATCGGAAGGACGCGGCTGAGTAGCAACATATGCAGCTGGAGGTTCAGCAGGTTTCATCTTAGCCATACCGGCTTCCTCCAAGGTAAGCATGGAGCGAGCCTGATGAAAGGAGGGGAGCGGATTGCTCTGACGAATCAAAGTAGCAACACCCTTATAAGCGGCAGTGAGGCCAGAGATGAGCTGCAAAACTAGACGATGATTGTTCACAGGAGCACCGACATCACGGAGCTGGTCAGAAAGGGTCTTCAGACGCTGACAATAGGAGGCGACAGTCGGAAATGCCTCCATGCGAACATTAGAGAACTCCTGCTCTAGCGTGACAACACGAGCGTTCTGATTATCCCAGAAAAAATATCAGCCAAACGAGTCCAAGCAGTGAGAGCGGTGGAGTCAGGCTCCATGATGGTAGTCATCAGGTCAATGGAGATGGTGGCATAAATCCACTGGAGGACAGTGGAATCCAAAGTGAGCCACAGCTCGTAGGTAGGGTCAGTCACAGGCGGAGGAGGCTTGTCCGCAGCAGGGACAATGTGGTGCAAAACCCGGTGAGAACGGGCATGGATGCGGAAAAGCTCCGCCCAGGTGCCATAGCGATCAGTCTCCACGTCAAGCATAATAGGAATGTGATTCCTAATGTTCGTAACAGCAAGCGCCGGGTGGAAATCAGGTTTAGCCGGCGGGGCAGGAGGGGCCACGGTGGTGACTGCCGGAGAACTGGTGGCGGGCATGGAAGTGCTGTCCGAGGAGGCGGGAGAAGACATGACGGCGAAAGGTCGGGCCAAGAGTAAAGGATAAGAGGTTTTTTTTTTTTTTTTTTGATAAGCTGCTGGTTGAACCGAGCGGCTGGGTGCTGGACCGGTCTAATCGAGCCGGCCGGTCTGGTTGAACCGTGAAGATTGGACCCAGTCAAGAGGACAAGAGGAAGTGGGTCACGGGTAAGCCAAACGGATCCGTTTGGCTGGAAACGGGTCAACACGAAACCGGGGCAGATTGAGGATCCTGGGCGGCACGGCGGGAGCGACGGCGACGCGAGGAGGAGGCCCGGCCAAGGAGGAGCGCCGGCGGTGCGAGATGGCCGTGAAGAGAGCGCGGCCGAGTAACACGATGGAGAGGACGAACGCGACCTGTTCTGGGCAGAAACGGGTCGGTGACGCTCAGAGAGGAGGCACGCGACGGTGCGGCGTGCGGCGGCGCGACGGAGGGCGCCGGTGTTGATGCTGGTGGCGGCGGGCAGCACGAAGCAAAGAAGCGTGGCCGGCGGCGGGAGCAAGAACAAAACAGAGGGGCGGAAGGAGAGAAAGAAAAGGGAATAATAATGAAAAGAAAAATTAGGTCAGAAAAGGGATCTGAACCTGCTCAATGATACCATGTAAGATAACTGAATCCGTGAGTATTATTGATGAATGGTATCCTATTTATACAATGCATGGTTGACTAAATACATAAATGCTAGACCTAATTACAGAGTAATTACAGGGAAATCAAATATGGAATAATCAACATATTCCTATTCTATCACACCTTGTCAACTTTGTTGAGGAGCTGGATCTTATTGATCCTCCCTTAAGTAATGCGGAATTCTCATGGTTCAGTTCAAGGAGCGGAGGTCTGTGGAGCAGAATTGATTGTCCATATGATGCAGTCCAATTCAGCCGTGACTTTTCTCATATTAAGGTGAACCGCAAGATCTCTACTAGGACAATATCAGCGTGGATTCCTCCTTGCTCGGGGCTACTAAAGTTCAATGTGGATGGAGCGTGTTCGGGTGCTCCCGGAATTTGTGGTATTGGAGGTGTGTTAAGAAATTCCTCAGGAAGTATAAAAGGATATTTCTCCAAACGTTTGGGTTTTGGCTATGCTTTTGAAGCTGAGGTAAACGCCATTCATCGCGCACTGCTCTTTTGCCAGCAATTTCTTATTAGGAATGTGATTATAGAGAGCGACTCCAAGGTGGCTGTCTCTTGGGTGAATTCTCTTTGCAATCGTCCTTGGAAGTTGTTAAACACTTTGAATCACATTGATGTTCTTTTAGCTGAGGTGAATTGTTTCGAAGTACGCCACATTCTGAGAGAGGCCAATGACAAGGCTTATTTCATGGCAAAGAAGGGTGTTGAAAGTGATTCGATTGAATCACATTGATGTTCTTTTAGCTGAGGTGAATTGTTTCGAAGTACGCCACATTCTGAGAGAGGCCAATGACAAGGCTTATTTCATGGCAAAGAAGGGTGTTGAAAGTGATTCGATCCTGTGGCATTTTGATGATCTGTTGTAAGATTATAAATATCTGGTGTATTGCTTTGAATTGCAGGTTCAGTTTGTATACCAGATTTGAATATGGAAGATATTAGCTCGCTGGTAAGCTATGAGAGGCTGGGTATCTTTGTTAGACAGTGTGGAACAGATTCATAAGGCCATATTTGAGATGCTCCAAGTGGTTCCTAATTTAAGTGTCATTTTGTACTTGGTTATGTATGCGTTGCTGCTGTCTTGGAGTCTATTTTTGAGCAACAATTGTTTCATCTCTTATTTATTTATGGGGCATTATATTGGGTGCTGGTTTTTGTCGGAGTACTCTTTTTCCCCTTGGGGTTTTTCCCTTGGGGTTTTTCCTAAGCGGGTTTTAATGAGGCTCCTTCACAAACTAGTTTTTAGCCTCCAAAATAGTTCCTAATATACTGTTTTGTGGGTAGGCTTTGGGGGTTTTTGTTCCTTATTCAGTTTTTCTTTTAATCTATATGAGAGGATTGTTCTCATAACTCTTTCTTTTATCAATGCAATATCTTTTGTTCTCAAAAAAAAAAAAAAGTGGTGCATATTAGGTGGACCCACGTTAATAGGAAAAAAAGATTTTGATACACATTTTGAACATTTTTAAAAAAGATTAATTCATAGTCAACAGTTAAAACAACAACTACTATATTCAATTCTTAAAAAAAAACGTTTTAACTTTTTTTGTAAAAAAAATGATGGAACGCTTATTAATTTTTTTTTAATCAATTTAAAAAAAAACTTTAAAAGTAAATACCGTATTTAAAAAAGAAAAAAAGCTACTTAAAGGTCTTTTTACGAGTATTTTAATTATCATTTATAAATATAAAAACTCTTATATAAACGTTTTTTTTTGTTACTATATAAACGTATAAATGAATCTTAAATAGTGTGTTTTATATTGAGTTATAAAAACAGTAGACACTATAATCCCTCCTTTTAGAAAAATAAAGTTTACACTATACAAATTTAATTACTTTTTCTATAAATAAATTACTATCTAAAAAAATAACAACAAAATCAAGTACAATCATTTCCCATTTAAAAAACATGTTACTGAGTATTTACATTTAAACGTATTACATTTACATATGTTATCATCACTGTTAATCTAACAATCAGTTGTAACTACGATTTTTTTTTTTGCATTTTATTCATTTCTACAGCGTACAATATTCATTATATATGCCACGATTAAGAAAATTTAGAGCACAAATGATTGGTATTACCATAACTGTGAATGTCACTCAGCAGCATACTCTGACGGAGTACAATATTATTGTGAAAAATGTAACAAGCATGTCACTCCTACCATACGATAATCTACAAATTCGATAAATAAATTAATTTGTAAAATATTCAGTTTATTTAATTTTTAATGTTTACATCAGGTACAAATTGTTGCTTAATGTTGCTGATGATACTGGATCTGCAACGTTTACCATTTTTTATCGTGAAGGTTGTTATCTGATGAACAAAAAAGGCAACGAGATATTGGAAAAAATGGAAAAGGTAAACATAGTCATGTCAAAAAAATGTACATTTTCATTGCTCACTTAATTCATAATATACTAATTTTTTCATTTTAATTTAAATTCAATGTAGACCGGGAACATGAAAGACCCCCCACAAGAAATTGTAGATTTAGTGCACAAGGAATTTCTTTTCAAGGTTGAAGGGAAGGATAGATGCGGAAGGTGGTTTAAATCAGCATTTAACGTCTTGAAAATTTGCAAGGACCCACAAATAATTTCAAAATTCAAAACAAAGGTAAAATTTTAAACTCTTATTACTAAATAATGATTATTTATATCTACATAATGAATTTTGATATTTCTGATTCAAATGTAAAATCTCTGATTGAGGTATTGGTCATCACTATTGTCAAATAGGTTTGTTTTAGACATTGGTCATCACTATTTCAAAATATGTTTGTTTTGCAGACAATCACTAAAAGTGTTGAACGAAACATACCTCCACCTATAATTGAAGACTCCAACACACTTATTAAACGTCGTTCAGACGATGGATCCATAACATAAGTTGTTGGAAGTAACGATGCAAAAATGTTCAAAAAGATCAAGTTTTCAAAGAATTAGTAGCATTTCCTCAAGATTGTTTACAAATAAAGAGCCTATGTGTTAAACTTTCACTTTTATGTCTTTACCCACATTGACAATGTGTTTTTTTTGGTAAATTGACCTTGGTGGTAACTTTCGAACATTTTGACATTTGTTTTTCGTATATTGACTATGTTACTAAAATATTCAATAAACCGTTTTATCTTTGCAAATCTTCGTGCATACGTCAATTTAAATGTGTTTACGACCCTTAACCACATTACTTTGCAAAAAAAATAAACTACACCACAAATGTGTAAAAAACGAAAAATAAACTAAATACCTATATAGAATAAATAAATAAAAATATTAATTGATTAACAAAAATTTAAAAAAAATAAATCTAAAATTAAATTCCCCGTGCAAGGCACGGGTTAAAAACTAGTTTTCTTCAAACGCCATATATCATCCTTCAAGGATGGAGGGTAGTGTTTCTTGTTATATAATATCTGTTTTTAGTTTTTACTTATGAAAGGTGATAATTAGTAATTATTGCATATTAATTATAATTTAATGAAATACCTTAATTAACTTAACATAATTTTATTTTATATCATTCAAATTATTAGTTATTACTTATAGGTAAAAAAATTACTTTCTTATAATTTTAATTATTAAAGAAAATTCAGGAAAAAAAAGAAGTCATAAATTAAACACCATTTATGAATTCTCTAAATTCTCGCAAATTGTAAAAAACTTTATTACACTTATAATTTGAATTTTTGACAGATGTCACTGCCCGCCCCGCCTGTTAAAGAAATGATTGACTTTCAAAAAAAAAAATGATTGCAATCCTCTATTATAGTGTAAAAAAACCTCCTATATATATCCACGTTACAATGTATGCATATGAATAATGTTATCTTCACACCTCTAAAATGAGGTGGAGAGAGGTGGAGGAGGAGAGAGATAGGAAGAAAAGAAAAAGTAAGAGAGAGAAAATATGAGATGTGATAAATGATAAGAAGAGAGATAGAAATAAAAATAGGTGGAAATGAAGTGTTTAAAACATGAGGTGTATATATCATTGTTGTATACATATAACATTGGGTTGAGCTTATAAAAAAAAAATATAACATTGGGTTATACATGCATTATAATAGACAAAATCGGTCTCTCTATATCATTTGAGTTAACAAATATCAAATATGATGGCAGAGGAAAACGTTCAAGGCAATGACAAGATGATCGAGAAAGAGGAGGAGCTAGACTGTAACAAGGGGAAGCAGCATCGACGAGGAGGCATCAAAACTTTACCTTTCATCCTTGGTGAGCGCTGTCACACTTTTTCTTCATTTAATTTTATACTTCTCTTAATTAAACATGCTGATCAGCCAGCCACTGCGGTTTATTGAGCTGATTGTGGGACGAATAATTAGTTTTACGACGATTGGCTGTGAGAATACCTTAGCCAAAACAAAAGAAAAACAGGCTAGCTAGCCAGCTTTGAGCTTCTGTGTAGATTCATTTCTTCCTTCTTTGCCTTGTGTTGCTCAATCAATTTTTAGGTTGGAGAAAAAGGAGATTTTTAATTTGAATCATATTAAATGAAGAATTAAGACTAGAAAGTTAAAATCTGGCACTTGTAGATAGGTGCAGAGAATTGTGAATGGAAGGGAGACAGAAATGAAAGAAAAATAAAATGAAATGAAATTTTTTGTTGTCTTTGTAGTATCAGCCATCGAGTTTGATATTCTGAATGAACAAAGTTAATTTTGGAATATTATGTGTGTATGCAGCAAATGAATGGTGTGATAAATTTGCGAGTGCTGGTTTTCATGCGAACATGATAAGCTATCTTACTCAACAGCTGCATATGCCAATGGTATCTGCCTCCAACACTCTCAACAACTTCAGTGGAACATCTAGCTTCACTCCTCTTCTTGGTGCTTTCTTAGCTGATTCCTACATTGGCAGATTTTGGACCATTCTTATCTCCACTCTCGTCTATCAACTGGTTTGAGTGCTTCTTACCCTCTGCTCTCTCTATATACAATGTCATTATAGCATTAATTAGATGGGAGTCCTACTAAGTACTAACCCACTATTTTAAAGGCATCATTCAACATGTCTTATGTCTTATGTGGTTGATTTACTTTTTAGAAACACAACACATTTATTTTATTATTTTAAAAAATTATTGATTTTTTAAAAAATAAATCAATCACATAGGTTATATTAGAGCATGTTTAAAAATGTGTTACAAGCATTTTTTTAATTAACTCTAGAAATTTGGGATATAAAATATTGGAGCCGATCTCAGAGTTTGGGGCTGATTTTAGGGTTTAGGACCCCTTTTAGTGTTTAGGGTTGACTTTAGAGTTTAGGGTGGAGTTTAGGTTATTGGTACTAATTTTTTGGTTTAAGGCCGATTTTTGGGTTAAGCACCGATAATTGTGTTTAGGTTCAATTTTAGGGTTTGAGTTAATTTTATGGATTAGGCCAAGTTTAGGGGTTGAGTTGACGAGTTGTGGCTGATTTTTGGATTTTCAGGCCGATTTTAGGGTTTAGGGCTAATTTTACGGTTTATAGCTGACTTTTGGGTCGACATTAAGGTTTAAGTCCGATTTATATTGTTGTTGATTTTAGGGTTTAGGACCAATTTTAGGACGAAGATGATTTTAGGATTTGGGGCTGATTTTCGGTCGCCTAACTCAATTAGGTTGGATTTAAGGGTTTAGGGTTGGGGGGAGAGAGAGAGAGAGAGAGAGAGAGAGAGAGAGAGAGAGGGTTGGCCCTCGCCCACAGGGCTTTTGGCAATACGAGCTTTTCTTATTTGGGGCTCTTTGACCCTAAGAGCTTTTTGGACTACATGGGCTAGGGTTGGGCTAAGATGGGTGGGTCAAATTGCCACCTCTACACTAATTACCTAATGGACTCTTGTGAATGAATATATAATAAGATTGAGATTTGAAATGTATCTAATAAACATCAAATTTTTTAAAAGTTATTTTAAGCTTTTAATAGCCCCATCATGTTACTACCACCAAATGCATATATTAACACATGAGTTGTTCTAATCTATGTAAATGTCTCAAGTTTGAGTCCCTATGAATTGAGTTGTTGCGTTAACTACTTGCTAGGATGATATTCGTGCTTTAAAAAAATTCATCTCACTACTTTTTAATTTTTTTTTAAGTTGAAACAAAATTTTATTTCAATTTGAATTCCTAAACTCCCAACTCATTATGATTTCAATCTTTTTAGTTCTTTCCTTCTCATTTCATTTTGAAATAGTCACAACATAATGAAATGATTTCGTTGTGAGCCTTCTCCATATTAGTTCCACACTTTACCTGCCAATAACTTTGCTTAGCTATATACATTTCTGCTTGATACAGGGATTGGTTATTATAACAACATCAGCTATATCACCTCATTTCCACCCTCCACCATGTCCAACACAAGTGAATTGTCAAGAAGCCACGTCCTTACATCTGTGGATACTCTACATCTCTTTGTTCTTCATATCTGTTGGAACAGGTGGAATTAGATCTTGTGTTGTGCCTTTTTCAGCAGACCAATTTGACATGACCAAAAAGGGTGTTGCAAGTAGAAAGTGGAACCTCTTCAATTGGTACTTCTTCTGCATGGGAGGGGCTTCTCTAAGTGCTTTGACCTTTGTGGTCTATGTTCAAGACAATTTGGGATGGGGCTGGGGCCTTGGCATTCCAACCATTGCCATGTTGATATCAATATTTGCCTTTGTGTTGGGTGCACCACTCTATAAGAATGTGAAGCCAGAAGGGAACCCTTTGGTTCGTTTAGCCCAAGTGATTGTGGCAGCTGTGAAGAAGAGGAATGAGGCTTTGCCACAGGATCACAGTCTCTTATATCAAAATAAGGAGCTTGATGATGCTATTTCTTTGGAAGGAAAGCTTTTACACTCAGACCAATTAAGGTATGTCTTAGTCCTTTTTCTAAGAATATGAATTTTGATTCAATTGGAGAGACAAAGACATATTTTATAAATACAATAACTAATACAGGTCAACATCTTCTGTCTCCAAATGATGTCTTAATTTTCTTCACTAATGAAATCTTGTCACGCCTATTTAAAATATGTAGGGTAGTTACAAATTTACAGTGATTTTCAATTGACATGTGAATGTTTAAGATGCATAACAAATTATTTTGTTTTATGAATCTCAACTATGAATTTCTCAATCATCAGTTACCCTCTAAAGTCACTCATTGATAGCTAAATTTCTCATGTTTATATCTGCAGATGCCTGGACAAGGCTGCAATTGTATCAGAGGAAGAAGCCAGAGATCCAAATGCACAACCAAACTTATGGAACATAGCCACTGTCCACAGAGTTGAGGAGTTAAAATGTCTCATTAGAATGCTTCCTATTTGGGCATCAGGAATTTTGCTCAAAACAGCAACTTCACACCAGCAAACCTTTGTCATTCTACAGGCTCGTACAATGGACCGCCATCTCTCTAACTCATTCCAAATCCCCCCTGCAAGCATGGCCATCTTCAATGTCCTTACCATGATGGCAGGTGTTGTTGTCTACGAACGCGCTTTCGTTCCTTTTGCTCGAAGGTTCACCAGGAACCCTACTGGAATCACATGCCTGCAGAGAATGGGAATTGGCTTTGTGTTCAACATTGCAGCCACAATGGTTTTAGCTCTGGTTGAAATCAAAAGAAAAGCAGTTGCTGCTAAATACCATTTACTAGATGATCCAAATGCTACTATCCCCATTAGTGTGTTTTGGTTGGTACCTCAGTATTGTCTACATGGGGTGTCTGAAGTTTTCTTCTTTGTTGGACATTTGGAATTTCTCTATGATCAATCACCTGAAACTATGAGAAGCAGTGCTACAGCTTTGTATAGCATAGCTACAGCCATTGGCCACTATGCTGGTAGTGTTCTTGTAACACTGATCCATAACTATAGTGGTAAGGAAAGGAATTGGTTGCCTAATAGGAACCTCAACAGGGGAAGGCTTGAGTACTATTACTTTCTTGTTAGTGGGATTCAAGTTGTGAATCTCATTTATTATGTGATCTGTGCTTGGTTTTACACTTACAAGGCATTGGATGAAATTAGTGAACCAAACATGGAAGTGGAGTTGGAACAGGCTGATGAAGAAAGCTCATTTATCAATTTAGAAAATAGTAGGAAGACAGAAAAAAGAGAATTTACAAAGGATGATTGAATGTACGTTCTATTTGATAGCAGTATTGTAATTTGATGATTTATGCTCAATACCTAATCAAATTTAAGGACACGTGAGAGGATTTCTTCTTGTTTTCACATTGATTGCATGAATATGATGGACTTCTTTTTTTAAGCAAGATGGTTATTATTTGCTCTCTATATATCTAGAATGTTCGAGATATTTGAGAAGTGATTTGAAGAGAAAGGAGACTCTCCCATATTTCTTTGACTCATGATGAAATCAGTTGTAATTGGTCCAACTCGGCCCAAATCACGGATTGGTCTTGGACTACTCAGTTGGGCCAACTCGGCCAAGGCGGTTTGAGCCGATATTGATTTGGCTAACACAGCTTGGGCAGGAGTCCGATATGTAACAATTCGATCCCCAAGTCATTTTTACCATAATTAAATTTACTAAAATAATCTCTATCTAAAGTTAATTTTGACAAAATATGATGCAAAACTCAGTCTTAATTGATTCTTATGTACTCCAATCTCCAGCACCAGCATTGATGGGATGTAACATATATATAACTCTTAAAAGTTAAAAACCAAGTAGTTCAATCATACACAATTCAGTATTTCCTCTAATATACAATCTGAGATTGATTGCATGAATTACTAAACTAGTTAAAGGACTAAGTAAGCTTATTGGCCAATACACACACACGCAACTTTATTATATCTTGTAGTAATTACTAATTAGCAACAACTTTGATGCACATGATGAATAGATATGTCAAAAGAGAAGAGTCAATCGATCATGAAATAACGACAAATTGCCAACTAATCTGAGAGTGTTTCCCCGAATATAAGTGAGATTCAATATTCATTTTTCTTACAAATATTACAATTGGGTTATGGGTATATGAAGACAAATTAATAAATTGAAGCATATATAATTTAATATACTAAAGAAGTCACTCTGTGTTGGTATGATGATTATTTTATGATTATGTCATAATGTCTATATAGATGAATGCAAAACTGCAAATGGATTCATAGAAGAAAAGAAGTATCTCCAGCAAGGTGCAGATATGGAAAGAGAGGAGAAGAGCATGGGAAGTGAGGAGGAGGCCAAGGGGAAACCGTGGCGACGAGGAGGCATCCGGACATTGCCTTTCATCCTTGGTAATTAGTTCTGCTGAATGCTCACTATGAATTCATTCTCAGATAAATATCTTCTCATTATTATAATTCTCTTGATTGTAGTTGCTTTGCTAGCTGTTCACTTCATAGCAGATTTATTTCATGCTGAATCTTCTTCCTAATTATCCTTCCCCTGCTTTTTCTTAGCCTATTATCTAGCAGATCAATCTAAGTTGCATTTTTTTTTTAGATTTAAGTTGAATTAATTTGAAAACATTTTCAATTCAATGGAAGTAAGAAGTTACTTTCACATTCGCCACACTGAAATTCATGTATTTTAGTTGAAATTGTATGTAATACATGTGAACTGAAAATCAAAGACAGAGACTTGGACATTAAATTGCTGCTGCAAAACCTTCATTGTTATGCGTCGGTAATCTAGTCAGTTCTTGACACATGCAAGTCAAGTTGCTGCTTAATTTACTAAGTGCTAGTGAATTAATAATAATTTAGAGAAGACTAATTAGAATAGTAGTCCATGTGCCAGTAATATTTTAGCATTAATTCTTGATTAAGTTAGTCAAGTTGTGACTTAATAAACTCACAAGTGTGTTTCAATTTCAAGACAAGCTCTGTCCTGTGTGTGACCTTTATCTTTTACGGCCGTTGTCATATTTCATATGATTATTAAGTTTTTAAAATGCATGATTATTTTCTTCTTTAAACAACTTTACTAATTATCTTCACAGATCACATGCATCTTTTTCCAATATTATAAACCAAAATTAGTTCTGGTGACAAAATTGATTTTGATGAAAGAAAAGGTCATTGTAACATGCAATTACAACTTTTGTTATACATTTTCAATTAACAACTAAATTTGACAATTACTTATCATCACTATTCACTAACCCTTGATTTCATATATGTCCTGTTTGAACCAAGGTTTACTTTGAGTGGTTTAATTTGGTGCAGCTAACGAGTTATGTGATAGATTTGCGGTGGCTGGTTTTAATGGGAACTTAATAAGTTACCTCACACAAGAGCTGAACATGCCACTGGTTGCAGCCGCCAACACTCTCACAATCTTTGGTGGAACAGCTAGCTTCACTCCTCTCATTGGTGCTATCATTGCTGAGTCCTTTGCTGGCCGCTTTTGGACCATCACCATTGCTTCTCTTATCTATGAACTGGTAACTTTCTTACCTTCCCCTCTTTCCCATACAATCTCCTTTTATTAACCATCAAAATACAAGCATTCTTAATTACATTACTTCAATATTTCAATTAAAAAACTAAACAATCAAGAGTCACAACTGAAAGGGCTTTCAGCCCTCCACATTAGCAAAAGAAAAAAGAGTCACAACTGAAAGCAAAATGAGATTTAATATCCTTGTACATTTAGTAGCTAGTATGTTATATACGCCGCCGGAAAGTGTTGTGGTCATTGTCGCGACACCGGATTAAATGTTAGGGTTTGGAGCAGAGAATGATTAAAACTAACTAAGGTTACCATGTTAATCGGCGACTGAGCCAAAAATAAGCCACATATGCTTTACGACATCATGAGTGGTTATTTCAAAAAAAAAAGGCTTAAAGGGTCCAAAGGCCCCTTAAATTACAAAGAGAATCAAATCCAGGACCTAGAAAAATTTTGCATCAAATTGGGTTCCTAAGAAATTTTTTTTTAATTCAATTAAGGCCAAATGCTGCCACAGCTCAATTTTGTCCTAGTCATCAATTACACGTGGCTTTTATAATTATTTTTTAATTAAAAAATTAAATGATGTGGATAATAAAAATTAAATTAAAATAAAAAGTATTAATTAAAAATAAAAAAATCATCTAAAAACCATACTTCCTAACTAGAAGATTTTAATCTTAAATAAACACCAACAACCGAAATTTGTTTCTTAATCAAATATTGCAAAAATTGCTCTGTTTATCAACCATAGTGTGAAACTCACGAACAAACCAAAACAAATTCCCTCCCCTCTTAACACAAAAATTAGTCTACAAACATGTCAAAGTTTTAAACTTTTCAACATTAAATCACCAAGAAATATGCACAACCACAAATTTTGAGCACAACCACGAACTGTCGTCACTGAGGAAGCAGGAGTGTGAGAAGAGGAGTGAAATAAGAACCCAGGAAACCCAAAAATAAGAACCCATAAACTCCTAAATGGAAAAATCTCCAGATACATCTTATTCTGTAGCATCAAGAAGAGGCTCATGAAAAACCCAGATCGTGGATGGTAACAAAGCAGAGGTTCATGATAAACCCAGATCTAACCACCGTCGGCGAAGCCCAATCTGTTTCTAAGGCGCATCCATGGCTGCTCTAATCCTCGGCGATCTATCTCCTCTATGGTCTCGATCTTTTCCTCTTCTCTCAAACTCATCCATGGCCGTTTTGCTTCAACCCTTGAGTTTTGGACTTTTGTGTTTCAGGGGTGAAGTGGTTGGAGTTGGCTAGGGATTTGGGTTGGGGTGTGCTAGTTCGATTTGGGGATTTGGATTAAGAGCCTGAATCGTGATCTGGGGTCTGGTACGCCGTCGATGCTCAGGCCTTCACAATTCACGGTTCTCTCTTTCCATGGTCAGGTTCTAGAGAATGGAGATATTTGAGGTGGGGGTTACGATTTTGTGGGTTTTGAAAGTCATTGATTTTGCGGGTTACGTGTTCTGGTGGTTGTGGGATTGGCTCTGAAATTAGATTTCTGGAGGTGGAGGATGAAGGATATGTAGATGATGAACGTGATCTGAAGATGAAGAGAATGAAGATCGTGATTGTGAATTTCAAGATTTTGTGGGTTTTAATTGTGTGATTAGATGGGTTTTCTCCTTCATCTTCCTCTGTTTTGGGTTTGGGTTTGGTGAGGTTGATAGATTGTGTTTGGAATTTGTTATTTAGTTTAGGTAATTATTTAGTTAGTTTTGGAAAGTTTAGGTAATTATTTAGTTAGTTTTGGAATTAGACTAGGGATTTTATTTAAATTTGGGATTTTATGAAGTTTTTAATTTTTTTTCTGCTTAAATAACTGAGTTGGAATAAAAAAAATAAAGTTTTCTTATTTTTTAATTAAAAAAAAATTAAAAATGCCAAGTGGAAACGGTGACTAGGACAAAATTGAGCTGTGGCAGCATTTGGCCTTAATTGAATTAAAAAAAATTTCTTAGGGACCCAATTTGATGCAAAATTTTTCTAGGTCCTGGATTTGATTCCCTTTGTAATTTCAGGGGCCTTTGGACCCTTTAAGCCAAAAAAAAAATATGGACCAAAAAAGATGCAAAAACAAAATCAGGGACAAATTTAGATTTACCCCTATATTTTAAGGACTAGAAACGTATTTAAACCGTAAAATTATCATATTTGAAGTTAATCAGATTATTCAGAAGTATCAAATCCAAAATTCTTTGCATTTTCCATTTTAGCTCACCATATTGCATATATTTCATCCCAATTATTTTGTCACACTCTTGCTTGATTTATCACAGGGAATGATCAGTGTAACACTATCAACCATACTTCCACATTTGCGCCCCCCACCATGCCCAACTCAAGTGAATTGCCAAGAAGCCACATCCTCACAGCTATCCATATTCTACATCTCTCTCGTTCTTATATCCCTTGGATCTGGTGGCATAAGACCTTGTGTTGTGCCTTACTTAGGAGACCAATTTGACATGACAAAAAATGGTGTGGCATCTAGGAAGTGGAACATCTTCAATTGGTACTTCTTCTTCTTGGGATTTGCCTCTCTAAGTGCTTTGACCATTGTGGTTTACATTCAAGACAACACTGGCTGGGGCTGGGGTTTTGGAATACCAACTATTGTCATGTTCATATCCATCATTGCCTTTGTGTTGGGCTCACCATTTTATAAGAATGTGAAGCCAGACGGGAGCCCTTTGGTTCGTTTGGCACAAGTGATTGTGGCGGCTATAAAGAAGAGGAATGTGGTCTTACCAGACAATCCCAATCTTTTGTACCAAAATAGGGAGCTTGATGCTACTATTTCCTTGGAAGGAAGGCTTTTACACACAGATCAGTATAAGTAAGTCATTTATATATGGTTTCTTTTGACTCAAAACAAACTATGAAACTTCAAACAAACTGCAGGTAATCACTTAAAAAAAGCAGTAAATAGTCACTTTAGTGTCTGAAGGTACTTTCGTACCTCACTAAGGAAATAGACAAAATAACTTCTAAAATATAAAACCAAAATAACTTCTGCAGCTTTTTCGTTTTTTGAGGAGCAGTTTTCCCTATTTCCATCTATTGGAGACTAAATTGACCGTCGTCGTAAGCGTCACTATTTTGTTACTCATTGAAAAAGTCAATTTGACATATTGATTTATACTATAGTTCCATTATTATTGGACAAAATGACCATCAAAATGACTATTTACTACTATGAATATGAGCTTACCAAGCTAATAAACAATTTCACTTTAGTTGCATGAACTGCTACAAGAACAGGAATATTGTGCCATTTCCTAATTTAGCTGCTAATGGGTTGAGTTTTCATTTGAACACTGAACATTACTTCATTGTGAGTTACATCTGCAGATGGTTGGACAAGGCAGCAATTGTCACAGAAGAAGAGACCAGAGACCCAAATGCAGCACCAAATTTATGGAAACTAGCCACTGTCCACAGAGTTGAGGAGCTAAAATCCATCATCAGAATCCTCCCAATCAGTGCAACAGGAATATTACTCATTGCTGGTTCATCACATCTACCTAGCTTCGTCATTCAACAAGCTCGCACGATGGACCGCCACCTCTCTCACTCATTCCAAATCTCCCCTGCCAACATGTCTGTCTTCAGTGTCCTAACCATGATGTCAGGACTAATTCTCTACGAACGCCTCTTTGTTCCGCTCGCTCGAAGATTCACAGGGAACCCGTCCGGGATCACATGCTTACAGAGAATGGGAATAGGCTTTGTGATTAACATCTTAGCCACAGCAATTTCAGCACCAGTGGAAATCAGAAGGAAAGAAATTGCTGCAAAGTACAATTTACTTGATGATGTTAAAGCCACTATTCCTATTAGTGTGTTCTGGTTGGCGCCTCAGTATTGTTTACATGGATTGGCTGATGTTTTTATGTCTGTTGGGCTTTTTGAGTTTCTGTTTGATCAAGCACCTGAAAGCATGAGAAGTAGTGCTACAGCTATATACTGCATAATTATAGCTATTGGGAGCTATGCTGGTACATTCATAGTGTCACTTGTTCATAAGTATAGTGGAAAGGATGAAAGGAACTGGTTACCTGATAGGAACCTCAATAGGGGAAGATTGGAGTGCTATTACTGGCTTGTTAGTGGGATTCAAGTTCTGAATCTTGTTTATTATGGAGTATGTGTTTGGTTTTACACTTACAAGCCCTTGGAAGAAGTTGCTGAAGTGATGAACAAGGAAGAGGACTTGGAAGAGGTCAATACTAAAATCTCATGTGTCAAATTGAAACATGATGGGATGGATGATGAATAAGGAGCTTTCACAAAATCAATGTATTTATGTTCATGTTCAAAGTGACTGATTTTCATTCTTGGACTCTTTGAAACTCATTTTCCTCAATAGGATTTTATCACATCAATTAAAAATGAATGAAATATCACTGTTTCATCAGATTTAACAGCCTTATATTTCTCTCCCATGGCCATAAGTGATAATGATTTTATGTCCTAACCAACTAACTATATTTGAACTTCAAAAAGAGATGGATAAGGAAGCTATTGACACAATCAAATCTGATAACAGCAAAACAACTCATAGTTTGTAACAGGATTCAAGTTTAACCTCCTCCCCCCCCCCCCTCAAAATTGTAGAGTGAATATTGTGAATTCACAACTTGCTCAAGAACTCATTGAACTGCTTAAGACCCAAAACCTTGGTGAAAATGTGAGTCAGCTGCTCCTTAGGGAAAACATTAGAGATGACAAAGGGAGATTAATAGGTGCCCAATAAGAATCACATAAGTCAACAAACTTCAAGTCATTGAACTTTGGGAGAATAATTCCTTGACCTGGAGGAGATTTTAAGTAATGAAGAATGCACAATGCAACATCCCAAAGTGGCTGTTTGAGTTTCTGCATAAACTGTCTGTGGACATGCACTAAGTAAGTAATCTCAGGTTCTGTGCTGGTGAGGTAAATTAGGCACCCAATAAGGCATCTATGGGGCTATGGTCTGAGCAAGGTTCACCAACATTAGATTATGGTGTTGCTTCATAGAAAATCTACTATTTTTGCAAGAGTTTAATTTCTATGCACCGACGGTGTAAAGTTTTTTTACACCGTCAACCAATCAGATTTCAAGAATGTGAGAAAAACTCTCATTTTATTTAATTTCATTAATTGACGTGGCACATCCTTAAAATCTGATTAGTTGACGGTGTAAAAAAACTTTACACCGTCGGTGCATCAAACTTTTTCTCTTTTTGCAATCCATCATACCACATTCAGGATATGAATTAAAGGTTTAATTTAGGATTCATTGTAGAGTATAAGATTTGAGTCATACATTAGAAGTATGATATTCTAATGTGAAGTTTATAAGACATTCGGCTCTCCAACTAAAATGGCTAGCTTTTTTTGTAAGGATCTCCTCAAGTTTTCATTTTGGCAATAAAAGCAAACGTCTCTCTAAAATCTTCCAAGTGAATAATCAACTTGATCTCTAAAAGATTTTGCCGCTACCAAATTGGTCACTAGAAGAAGAAGAAAAGTTCAGAAGTCCCTAAATGTGTAAAATGTCACTCAAGTTAGTCTCTACTGTCAAATTTGGTCAACTAAAATATCATTGTAGGGACTAACTTGATTACTCGACTGGCGTTTGTTCTACACATTCATGGACTTTCAAACATATTTCCTCCTTCTACAGACTTTCCAACAACAAAATCTTTCATGGACCAAATTGATCATTCACTCAAAATCTTCCACTGTAAGAAAATACTGAATTACTGACGTTTTTACTAATAGTCCCCAAATCGTCGCAAAATCTCGCTATTAACAACGACCTGGCGTCAGTGACGTGTTATTTTAAAATAACTTACCGACGGATAAATTTGTAGGTAATTTGACAGTAATATTTTTTTTGACAAGATTAGTTACAGCCAAATTACCAACAGTTTTGGTAATTTCAAATTTGAAATTGTCACCTTCCAAAAACTTAGCAGACTTTAAAAAAAATTGAATTTTTTACTAAAGGTTTTAAGGTCGTAGGTAACATATAAATATCTCGACAAAAACTGTCTCCTCCTCCTTCTTCGGCAAAAAACTCAATTGCATCTCAACCGACTCAAATGTCTCGCAACTAAGTGACTACCGTTAGAGTGGATGAGATGACTTAGTTATGAAACGACCGTTCCAACTACAGCCGACCGGTCGCACGACGACTCATTTATTATCAACCAAGTAAGGCACTCGGAGGATCATCTACAAGGCTTCCTAGAGACCTACAAAGACAATGACGGCGAACTCCATTCCTATATATACATGTGTAGTCATTAATTTATACAAATTTTGCTCATTAGGCAAAATTTTGAGTTCTTCTTAGACTCTGATATTCTTTCTTCTCTCACTTACTTGAGCGTCAAAGTGCAAGCACACCATAGTGCCACACTGTGTCAATGCAGCTTCGTCACACAAGTCAAGTCAATCAAGGTCGTGCACCACCACTGAAAGCAGAGATATCTGAATAATTTCATTTGAAGAACAACTCTTAATTCTCTTATGAAACCATCTGTTAGAGATTTCGTGTTTTGACATATATTTGAATTTTTTTTATTAATTGAGATTTACCAATATGAACTTCTCTTTTACTTTTCTTAATCACCAAATGTTTTAGGGTCAATGGTCAAATTAGTCTCTGATTTTTAATAGAGTTTGATTTTAGTCATTCGGCGGAAAAATTATGTTTAGTAACGGTAAAAAACTACTAGTAATTGTAAAAATGACCGCCACTTACTAAAAGTATTTTTTTCTATGAACTAAAATCAAACTCGTTTACAAAATTAAAGACTAATTTGATCATTAACCTAAAAATTTAATTAAAAACAAAGTCTAATAGAACAATTTAAATGTTTTTTTCATGATGATTATTTTTAAAATATTTTCAAAAAAAATATTTTTTAAAATAACTTGAAGTTAATATTTTTATTTTTATTACAATTTTCATCAAATTAAAATACTATTCATTTACTTTTTACATTTTATATAATTATTATCACGCATTTGACAAAATACTTTAGTGGTTTAGGTTGAATTCTTTGAATCCTGGAAACACTCAAATATCAGTCTCTCTTTACAATCGTTAACGTTCGTATATTTGAGCAATCATGATCATGTATCATTATCTAGTTTATACGTGGCGGAGTTTCATGTGCGTTACTTGCAAACAAGTCAATAATGGTTGAATGTGTCGACGATCCTGATCCCATGCGCAACAGCACAAACAAGTTCAGTTTTTATGGTCCCTAAATTTTTTATTGTCGGTATCTGAACGTTGTATATGTGCCAAGAATATTTTATGATGGTAACAATGGGGAGTCCTGAGTTACTGATTTGAATTTCTCTAGATATGGAAAGTGAAGGTGATGAAGTGTTCTACTGGTCTGGTCCTCCATATTAACTCTGGTGTAATTTAAGTTGTACACGCACATACATGGTCCATTCAGATGAAAGGCCTAGTGTAATTTGGAAAATATTTTATTTACACTAATTTAACCCTTCCACCAAACTAGGAACAAGAATATTATTGAACCTTGCTCAAAGAAAACTGTGATCTAATTATGACGGTGGTGATGATGGGTTTGCGTTTTTTTTTATGGTAGAGATGGTGAGAATTCAAGTTAATTTGAGTTAAAATCTTATATTTCATCTGTTCCTTAATAACTGTCACTTTAAGGTTGTAATATATGTATTAAAAAATAATATCTGATGCTTGTTTTATTAAAAATGTTATATAACTTCCTAATATAGTGTTTATCTTTCTTATTAATGTTGATCTTTCAATGTTCCTACCACCCGTTCAAAAAAAAGTTCCTACCAGGCTACCACCAATAAGTTAAGAGTATAATTGGTAAAACATGATAAATGCTCACTATGAAATTGTAAAAGTGATAGGAACAATAAAATGGTTAAAATAGTGACATTTATAAGAACAGAGGGAGTATTTGTTAAGAACGTGCGAGGTGAAGACTTTATAAGAAATGTGGCTCATAAACTTATTACCTTAAAGTTTAGGGTAAAGTTGTAGTGTCCAAACCTCTTGATGATCTCCGATGTTAATTAGTCATTTGTGCATGATCTCATGCTTTAGGCTCCCTCTGTCTCTCTAATAGGGGATTATATTTGAGACATCATCTCTAGAATTTTTCAAGAACCCCTATTTTTTCTTCGAGAAGATCTTCTCCGATTGCGAAAGGGAAGAATACGATTATTGAAGCTTTCTCATCCAGGAAGTAGGGGTGGAAATAGGTCAAGCAGCTCGTCAGGGGCCTATGGCTCGGCTCGTCTGAGGCTCGGCCCGGCTTGACTCGTTTATTAAAAAGGTCAGGCTAAGGCTTTTTAAAAGGCTTGTTTAACTAAAAAAGTCAGGCCCAAACAATTAAAAAAGCCTATTTGGCTTGATAAGCCAGCCTCTTTATCTATTTTTTTATTAATAATATAAATAAATATAATATAATTATATATAATTTAATTTTGCTTGTGTTTGTTTTAAACAATTGAGGTTTTATTCTTTGAAATGCATATATACAAGTTTATTTATTTGAAAAGAAAATGCAATGATATATAAAAATGTCTATTAGCCCG
Organism: Lotus japonicus; assembly: GCF_012489685.1. Taxonomy (NCBI): domain Eukaryota; kingdom Viridiplantae; phylum Streptophyta; class Magnoliopsida; order Fabales; family Fabaceae; genus Lotus; species Lotus japonicus. The sequence goes on along the minus strand of NC_080041.1, from coordinate 121,869,115 downwards.
CCCAATAACCTTCTTTTAGTGAAATTTTCTGGTAAATATGATTTTAAGTAGGCTTGTAGGTCAGGCCAGACTTTATTAAAGGTCAAGCCAAGCCTTAAAATTTGGCCTATTGATAGGCCACAGACCAGGCTTGGGCCACAAAAAGAGAATGTAGGTCAGGCTTGGGCCACGCAAAGCCTATCTCGGCCCGGCCTATTTCCACCCCTACCAGGAAGAAGAAAGAGGCGAAGCGTGGAGGTGGAGAGAGAATAGAGAATGAGATGAGAAGAGAAGTGGAGGTTCGGCCACCAACTCCACCGTCTATCGACAGTCGACACGTTCTTCGTCCGGCCACCACCTATGTTGTCAAAATCCAAGGCCACCACTTCGTCTCTCATTAATCTTGCACATGTTTTTATTTTTTCTAAAAAGAATAAAGTTTAACCAGTTTCGATCAGATAATATTTATAATTTTTTTTATCATTGTTCATTTTTCAAAATTCTTTAGACTAAAAAAATAGTGATAAAATTATAAATAGAAAAAACACTTATAATTATATTTGTATCAAAATGGACTAAATTATAATATATATATATTATCATTTACGATTGCAATTTAATATATAATTTTAGTTTTAATATATTTCGATATGTACTTGTATTTTTCGTTATGAATAATTAGTTTAGTTTTTTTTTATAAGCAAATGTTAGTTGTTAGAAATGTTAAGATTCGAACCCGGGACCCTCACATCACCCAACCAATTAGTTTAATCATAATTTTACAAATTGAGTATTCTTGAAAACCAACCATAAATATATATTACATGTATTTAACAAGTATCAAGGTCAATCATTTAAAATGTAGAAGTTAAATAAATATAAGTGAGTTTATATTATATTATATTATTATTAAGTTGGGTAGCTAAGTTGGTAAACTGCTTATTTTTGTCATCCCAAGTTCCAATCAACCATTTCACTCCGTTAGTTAACAAAACTGACGGAGGGGCTAACTTAACTGATAATTGTAGGTCTGCCACTTTTAGGGACTACAGAGCTATTTTAATCATCCAGAGACTAATTTGATAGCGCTTGACACATTTAAAGACCAGGACTTAACCATTTACTCATTTAAAAAGTGGTTATATACTTATATAGACATACATTTTGATGACACACTCATACACCTTTGTGACGGTTATTAACTTCACAATATTTTGTGACTTAAAAACCACCATAAAGTGTCACCAATAAATAATAATGACATGTAATACTTTTTAATATATTTCGTGACACTTAAAATTTCAATTATATATTATTATTAATTTCAAATATCATAAGTACCTTTTACGATTGCCTTTTAATATTTGAAATATGTAATGCGGTGACAAAATATGTTGAGGCGCCCCATAATATAATGGCTCAAAACAAGACTATAAAGACGACATGCAAAGGAGCATTCACTGAACGCAAACCGTGTAACAGCTTTTCCGGATCAATAAATATTATCTTTTATGATCCAATATTTTTAATTTTTATTATTATATAGTTATTAGTTATTACTTATTAGCTAGGGGTGAACAAAATTCAACTATTTCGATCTCATCTTCCTAAATGCACCAGTATACCTACATATAATTTTTATAGCTATAGCATCTTTATCAAGTTATCATAAACCATTTTTTCCTCTTTCCATACTAGAGCTCAATCAAATGCGTTTGATGATGAATGGTTTGTATTCATTGTCAATGACAATGTAGAATAGTTTTTTATTAATTAATTCTTTCTGTCATTACCCTTAATAATAAACTGGAACAAGTTCAAACATGAACATTATTCATATATATAACAAAATGCTGTATGCACATAGGATCCTTTAAGGGAATCTGATCCATTTGTATGTGGGCGTGAACAAGTGGGGACTAGCACGGACATGAGTGTGTAGAAAGCACTAAGTGAGGCTGTGATTATATACCTACTGCAATCTGTCCTTATATCCAAAGATCTGGTTTTCATTCAAACTTATTAATTTGAACCATATAGTGTTGATATTGACAATCCAAATGTTTCCAGTTCACTTCACGTAAGAGGGGACGTCATCATAATTAAATTTATCATTTTTTAATCCACTTTGTCTTCAACCTCTTAATAACAATTAGTAAGAGCTTTTTCAAGTGTTTTAGGAACTTGCATTGAGAAACATAGTCATTTCTTCGAGTAATCGCTTAATTAAGGAATTGTTACGTTGATTTCTCAGCAGACTACTTTAGACCCATATTTATTTGAACAAACAAATAAAGAGCAGATTCCACCAGTTATTCCGTATGAAACTTCTCCTCCCCAAAGGAGTTCGGCACAACCATCTGTTGTAGCCAATCAATCGTTTAACATGCAAGGGTTTGGATACCAAGAAGACCGGCTGAATGTTGGACATCCTAAGGGGCCAAATTTCATAGATCGAACATGATTGTCGACGCGACCAAGCGGCGACATCTCAGCGTCCAGTTACAACCAATTGTCATGTGTCATCTATTGAAAGACGTACCTTTTGAATGGGTAGACATGATAATATCTTTGCCGAGTGGGTTCAAGGTCTCTGATTTCACCACTCTCTCATACGAAGATGAGAAGTCCACAATGAAGAACGTAGGTCGATTCACAACTCAGTGTGTGGGGGGGGGAGGGGAAATTAAAATAAGTCCTATTGCCAGAAGTCTTGTCATTGGGTCGTGGTCATATCGTTGGTGTTGGGATGCTTCGTTAATTGCCTTTTGGGATGGGCGATTTGGAGGATGCTTTTGGTGTTTTTCGTGTTGTTGGGGTTTTAGAGGAGATCGTTGATTTGCCTCTAGAGATGCTTTCTTGTGATGGCGGATGCATCTTCGAGAGATGAGAGAGGTATGTTGTGTCCCTCCCTTGTGCTTCATCATTTCCTTATGCTTCTTTACCTCGTAGTCATGAAGTAAAAGCCTTCAGGCCTAGGGTAGGAAAGTAGAGAAAAGAGGAACAAAGAAGAAGGATCAAGATGGATTCTCCAGACCATTGTTGTAGTGGATGACTTGGCTTTATCGGAAGCACACAAAGGGAATCAACTGATGCTTTTTTCGACAGAGTTTTTCGGAGCCACAAAGTGTTATGACAAGGGCGAGGAATGCTCTCTTGATGTGGAATCACTTGGGAATGGCGTATAATTGTTCATATGTGATTGCTCTGAACCAGATTGCGACCCAAATTCTAGCGCACAAACCTTCTTAGGAGTGGTGGCTGGTTGGTTTTTTGTCTGGTTTGTGGGTTTTCAGGTTTGTTTCTTTGATGGCTTCATGTTCAGTTGAGTTATCTCAGTGTATTATTGTCTTTTGTTGTGCTTGGGTTTTTGTCCATCTTTGGGCTTTTGGTTGTGGTTTCTGCGGGGTGGCTTAGCCATTCTGTTTCATTGGCTTGGTTGAGGTTGTATAGTCTGGTTTTTAGGGGCGCCGTATTCCTTTGTTCCTCTATGAGTTATTAAGCTGGGTTTTGGATTTAGTTTAACTGATGTGTCCCATTTTTTGTTGGGCTTTGTATTCTTGACATTCATCTCATTTATAACATTTTTTCTTTTAAAAAAATGTATATTTACCTTTATTATCTTCTTAAACTTTTGAATAAAACATTGTGTATATGATTCGATGTACTATATATTTAGGTTTTGTCTCATGGACAAAAAATAAAAAAAAATTATAAGTTAAATCGACTTCTCTATAAATTAATTTTAATACGTAATAAATATATTGTAAATAACATATACCAAGTGTTAATAATAAAAACACATGGTCCTTGAATAGAAAAAAAAAAAACGCATGTTCATGGATGATCCACCATAGAATTCATTTATTTATCATATTCAAATACTGATAACTGGTGTTCATTTTTGGAAAAATATCTTATTTAATATATATATATATATATATATATATATATATATATATATATATATATTATCTTATGAGATGAAGGGAAAATGAAAGGGAAAACACTTATCTACACACTTTGAAGGTGCGTCTAGGGGTGCACATGGGTTGAGTTGGATGGATTTTAGTCAAAATAAAATCCGAACCGATCAAAATTGTCTGGGTTGGGTTGGGATGGATTTCACGAATTTCTTCTTCGGACCTGATCCGAACCAACCCGACGAAGTTCGGATTGGGTTAGATGGATTTATTGGGTCACTATATTAAAATAATAATGTATCTGAAATATTAAAAAATCTTGCAAAAATTATTATAAATTCAGAAAAAGTTATAAAAAATACTAAATATGTTATAATACTAAATAGCATGAAAAAGACACAAAAAGTCATATCAAATAGCATGAAATAATACCACATAAATGACATATAGCCAAATATCGTGAAAACATAAAACTTCATTACCAAATGACATGAAACAATCTAACATAAATAGTACCTAAAAAGTGAAAAACAACACTAAATGTCAATGAGATGACAGTTAGAACTTAGATGTCTCCAACATGCCAAATAACTATATATAAACATGTAACAAATAACTACGAGCAAATACTTTAAGTTCAAATATGACAAATAACTATAAATACTTAAGTCTCAAAGTTTCAAAAGTCATTACTCCGACACTAGCACTCCAAGTATGAGTAAAATTATAAAAAAATATTATTATATGTATGGATTTTGGGTTGGGTTGGATGGATTTGAACTGAATCCGATCCGAACTTGGTTGGGTTGTAGTAAAATTCATCCGATTAACCTGATTGCCCGATCCAACCCGCATTTTTTCTATTGGATCGGATTGGCTTGGACGGGTTCATTGGATCTACTCAACCCATGTTCACCCCTAGGTGCGTCCATAACGCACTTTGAAAGTGCGCCCATGACGCACTTTTTTCTTGTGCTCTTTATTCCCACGGCTCCTTACTTAGGCGTCATTTTACTGCCCCTATGCCATAGCACTGTAATCCTTGATGTGCCATTTTCAAGTGTGAACTTATAAAATGGTGTGCCCTCTATAACATAAATTTTCCTGTGAAACTAACCAAGCTTGAAAAACATATTTTCCCCTCCTTAATTATTTTAAGTAGAAAAGAGATGTTTCGAATTTTTTTGAAAACCTGACTTTGGGATATTTGACTGAAAAATGGTCAAGTGATCGGCCTATGTGAAGAAAATTGAGAACCGCAAGTACTGGTTGAACTAAGACTAAAACCGGTGAAAATTGAACCAATCAGATCCAATCATATTTGTAACAAAGAGGAGGGCTCAACTTACACTTTCTAAATCTTATACACTTACACTCAATCTAAACCGTTGATTTCATTTTAATCCCCAATGGCTCTATGTTTCAATTCTTAAAACCTAGCGCACCACCATTGACAAACATCCTTCCTGATGCAGCACCACACTCACGTTCTACATTTATATGGTCCAAGAGGTTTTTGAAATTCTAATTCAATTCATCAATCAAATTGAGTTTTTATTGAAACGTCTTTGGTTCTCCCAGAAAATATGATCCATCAAAGCCTCTTGGCTTTTCCCAAAAATTATAGGATGTCGCTTTCCAAAAAGTTCTGGTTGCCTACCATATTTTCCCCAAATCCTTGCCCATGATTTAATCTAATCAGTAATCATTGTTTAAATAACAACAAGCTTAGGAGAAAACAGGTCATGGCTTCTCAAAGATTAATTACTAACTATTCCAAAAAATTATATTTATTGTTTTACATTTAGTAAAAATATATTTTATTTAAGTAAATGCCTAATTAAAATACTACCACATACATGAACTATAATTCTTTTATCTTACAAAATATACATTTTGGTGATTTTATACAAATTTAAAATTTAACTTGACTTTACTTCTGAATTTTTTTTTAACTAATTAATTATTTAATATATCATATAAAATTAAATTTTATATATAATAATTACGGGTTCAACCAAATTTGACACAATTCAACCATTAAACTGTGAACACTTGCCTTTACCGGTTCCAATGATCCTTCCGGTTTTTTTAAGCCTAAATAGATAAATGTGAGAAAGATTGATGAAATTATAGTTATTTTAATTATCATTCCCTTTCATTTTATTTATTTATGAAATGGCCCCATCCCAGTGTCTCTATATATATAGTGGATAAAGTGCAATGGAGAGAGTACTGAGAGACACAAGTTGTCTAACACATGATTAAGGAGGAATATGGAGATAGAGAAGAAGATTGTGAGCAGTGTGAGGATGACAGAGAAAGAAGTGGAAACGCCAGAAAATGATAATAGGAAGCAACATCGTCGAGGAGGCATTCGAACATTGCCTTTCATCCTTGGTGAGCCTTCACAATAGTAAAATTATTTCTCATTATTATGTATATACATTAATTTCTCTTAAACTTGCTTCCTAGATACAAGTAGCTTTTAGCTTCTGCAGTGAATCATCATCCTACTTATCCTACACTTTTTCATTCATTAATTTTCTCAGTTTTTCTTTAGCATGGTGTTTTTTTTAGGTAAGCCAAATGTATATTAAAATGCACAAGAAGTGCTTTAAATAGGATAATTACAGACTCAATAAAACGAAAAAGAGAAGAAAAGGATGAGGACACCATAAAGAAAACAGAACCAGTAGAGAAAACAGAACCAGTAGAGAAAACAGAGGGTGAAACAGAGGGATTAAACAGAACGAGAACCAGAAACCAGACTCTCATGATACATTTTAATGGAAGAAGAAAACGAAGGCTTTCCAATCCCTGCACAGGCCAGATACCTCATGGGTACTTAAATTGTTGGTGGACATAAGACACAGATGCTCATAAGTCATAACTTTGGAAACTAAATCCAATCATTAAAGGATCTTAATATAGCAAATTGAATAATTAAGTGGGAAAATTAAAAAAAGTGATATGATAGCTTTTACTCCTTTTAGTGTTCTTTAATTTGGATTTAATAATTACACACTCAAAGTATAAATAAAATTTTATAACCATGCAATGTCAATGTGAAAAAAATAAATTACATAAATCGTGAGATTCATTATTTTACTATATAATATATAAATTAGAATAAGAAAATATTAAAAAATTGACATAATTTAATGTCTGTAATTTCTTTTACGTTATTGATTCATATAATTTTTTTTTTGAAATGCATTCATATAAGTTAAATTCATAATTATTTTATCTTTGATTTGGATGTCTCCTCTGTTTGGATTCATAGTTAAGGCTCAATTGCTCAAGTTAAGAGTATGATAATTCCTAGTATATATCCAATGACCTTGCCTTTTTTTTCTCGCTGAACATGAACTAAAACAACAGTTTTCACGTGCATATATTCTGAAGTTTAGTGTTAATAGGTTAGACGCTGTTGTTCCCTTTGTCATATATACAAATTTGACGATTATCCACCATGAAGGAGTGATTTAGGGATTATAATTATTTTTTAAGCTAACTTAAGATGAATAATTATTGGTTCACATTTTAAAATGAGGTGAAAAGAGGTGGAGGAAGAGAGAAATAAGAAGAAAAGAAAAACTAAGAGAGAGAAAGTATAAAATGTGATAGGTGATAAGAGGAGAGAGATAGAAATTAAAGTAGATGAAAATGAAATGTATAAAAAAAGAGGTGTGTATATATCATTGTAAGATTTATATAACAAAAAGCCTAATCTGTTGTGGCTACAGTGAGTCTCACTGACAATTGTTGTAAGGATATTTAATTTCTTTACTTTAACTTGTTACACTCATTTTTATATTTTTTAAATAAGTTCTAGTTCCAAATTTTATATTTATATTTGGTTTATACTCCCTCCGTTTCTTAATATAAGCCACATTTTTTGAAAAAAAATTGTTCCTAAATATAAGTCACTTTCTAATATTTATGAAACATTAAATAATTTTTTCCAAATTCACCCTCATATTTAATATGAAAGAGATTATGAACTTTTTGAATATTAACTTGGAGAGAGAAAATCATAGGAAAGTAAATAAGGGTAGTCTAGGAAAGCTAATTATTTCCTTTACAAATTTATTGTTAGTAACTACTTTTCTTAATCTAAGAGAATTAGTTATTTGTGACTTATAAATAGAACAGAGGGAGTATATGTGTATGCCGTGATGAAAATGTTATTTTTTTTTGGTCCATCTAACCATTGAATTGAAACTTCATCACATTTATTATTTGTGTTAATTGGTAAATTTTGTTTTAATTTGGACTTGTTGGGTGTTGTGGCAGCAAATGAAGCATGTGACAGATTTGCGAGCGCTGGATTCCACAGTAACCTGATAAGTTACTTGACGCAGGAGCTGAATATGCCATTAGTGGCAGCTTCAAACATTCTCACAAACTTTGGTGGAACATCTAGCTTCACTCCTCTCATTGGGGCTTTAATTGCGGATTCCTTTCCTGGCCGCTTCTGGACTATTACTATTGGGTCTCTCATCTATGAACTGGTTCATTCCTTAACCACTCTTCTATTAGTAGCCTACTACTACTTATTTGATTATAAACTCGCCAAGTAAAAACCAGGTAAAATTACTCTGGCCTCAAGTAATTCAATAATATTTTAATACATGTTATGAACTTGAATTTGCTAAAACATGTGTCAAAATATTGCCGAATCACTTAAACTAAAGTGATTTTACCTTATATTTATTTATGTAGGTGATTTAGGGACAAATAGTATTAATAACATACAACCATTTTAAATGTTCAAACCTAACATGTCCCAAGTATTTAGCCATTCTATTTTGCTTGATATATATATATATATATATATATATATATATATATATATATAGGGATTGGTTAGTATCACTGTATCAGTTCTTCTTCCGAACATGCGCCCTCCACCATGCCCAACACAAGTGAATTGCCAAGAAGCCACATCATCACAATTGTCTATACTTTACATCTGTCTCCTCCTCACATCTCTTGGCTCAGGTGGCATAAGACCATGTGTTGTGCCATTTTCAGCTGACCAATTCAACATGACCAAAGATGGGGTGGCATCAAGGAAGTGGAGCCTCTTCAATTGGTACTTTTTCATCATGGGATTTGCTTCTCTAAGTGCTTTGACCATTGTTGTTTATGTTCAAGACAATTTGGGCTGGGCCTGGGGCCTTGGTATTCCAACCATTGCCATGTTGATATCAATCATTGCCTTTGTGTTGGGCGCACCCCTCTATAAGAGTGTGAAACCAGAAGGGAGTCCTTTGGTTCGTTTGGCCCAAGTGATTGTGGCAGCTGTGAAGAAGAGGAATGAAGCTTTACCAAATGATTGCAAGCTTTTATACCAAAATAGGGAACTTGATGCTCCTATTGCTTTAGAAGGAAGGCTTTTACACTCAGATCAATATAAGTAAGTCATATATTTGATTCTTTTGATCCGGAAAAAAAAAAGTTAAAGTCTTAATAAAAACTCCTAGGTGTGCTAGCTCCATCATAATAAAGATGTTATTGTTTCGAACAAATCTATCTTATGTGGTGGAGGATACTTGTATCGAAAAAAAAACCCAAACTAGCTGTTTGCAACAACTTCATGTTTCAATGTCAATTTACACATGCACACAATGAATAAATTACTTAGCTGGTCTAGTGAATATATATATTTGCAGGTGGTTGGACAAGGCTGCAATTGTGACAGAGGAAGAGGCTAAAGATTCAAAAGCACCCCCAAACCTGTGGAAATTAACCACTGTCCACAGAGTTGAGGAGCTAAAATCCATCATTAGAATGCTTCCAATTTGGGCTTCAGGAATCTTGCTCATAACTTCATCATCACACATAGGTAGTTTTGTGATTCAACAAGCTCGCACAATGGACCGGCACCTCTCTCACTCGAGCTCATTCCAAATATCCCCTGCCAACATGTCTATTTTCAGTGTCCTAACCATGATGATAGGAGTTATGTTATATGAACGCTTCTTTGTCCCATTCGTGCGTCGATTCACAGGGAACCCTTCCGGAATCACATGTTTACAGAGAATGGGGGTAGGCTTTGTCGTTAACATTGTAGCCACTATAGTTTCAGCACTAGTTGAAATCAAGAGAAAAGAAGTTGCAGCCAAGTACCATTTATTGGATGATCCAAAAGCCATTATTCCTATTAGTGTGTTCTGGTTGGTGCCACAGTATTGTCTTCATGGGGTAGCTGAAGTTTTCATGTCTGTGGGGCATTTGGAATTTCTCTTTGATCAATCACCTGAAAGCATGAGAAGCAGTGCTACAGCTTTGTACTGCATAACTATAGCTATTGGAAGCTATTTGGGTACATTTTTGGTATCATTAGTGCACAATTACACAGGCAAAGAAAGGAATTGGTTACCTGATAGAAACCTTAATAGGGGCAGACTTGAGTGCTATTATTTTCTTGTTAGTGGGATTCAAGTTTTGAATTTCATTTATTATGTGATTTGTGCTTGGTTTTACACTTACAAGCCCTTGGAAGAACTCAGTGAAAGGATCGAGGAAGAAGATTTGGAACAAGCTGATGAAAATGTCTCATTTGTCAATTTAAAACATGGTAAGGAGGAAGAAAAGAAGCAATTCACAAAAGATGAATGAAATTATAATGTCAGTTGGTAGTAGTTAATAAGAATTATAGAACTCGGGTGAATATGTTCAAGTCCTCATCAAGTGGCATATATAAGCACTAGAGAAAGTGTGTAATCTTTGTATTTTATTTTCATGTGTACTTGTATAATCATTAGATATTTATGAGTCATTTGGTTAACATTTGCTAAAAATTGCTTTTGTAATATTGTTCTGGTAGTAGATTACCTAATCGGAGTAAAGACTAAGGGTAAAGCTTAGGGTGAAGAAATAAGGATTAGGGTTAGATAGTAGTGTGCTTTTGGTGTGTGTCCCATGGTATATGTATCTTATTGGATATATTTATTATCTTTTGAATTTTGGGAAAAACATAATCAATATAATGTGGGAACCAGGGAAAATAAATAAATAATGAGCTCAAAAAATTAATGTGGCTCGGCACGTCTTGTCTAAATCCACGAGTTCACTAAAATATTTTATTACTCAACTGTAAATTTTTACAGAAATAAAATTGCAAACCCTCTCAATGCAGCTTAAGGATAAAATTACAAACCCTCACAAAATACAATTTAAGGTTATAATTGCCAACTCATTTGATACCGTTAGGTTATTGATAAATTCATTTCAATTAGCTAGAAATTGGGCATGGAAAACTAAATGAAGTTGACTCTTACCATCAATAATGGTTGAAAGTATGTTGGAAAGCGTGCAGGAACCAACGTAAATTATGGGCATATTTGTTATTTTACTGAGAAACGTTTTTGAATGACACATGAATGTGATTATAACGACATTCACTCCCCATTTCCTTCTTTTTGCTTTTATGGATTTGAAAAAATTTATGGGTTCTCGCCTTGAGTTTTGGAGGAGGAGGATGAAGAAGAAGGTGGGAGTTGAATGACTAAATGAGAATATTTTTGTTACAAAGACTAAAACTAATGTGAAAGTTCACGTGGTCACCCCTCAGCTGTCTAGATTCGTCATGAAGGCAATTGACTTGTCAAAATTGATCAATTGAGGAAATCCTCTAGCAAGGCCATATTTCCTTTGTCGTGTAATTTCTTTGAGAAAACTCCATTGCCACTTATGTTTGTAGACCAAACCACAATGGTTTCATCTTTTTACAACAAGGCATTACCTTTCTGGTTGATGGATCTAGTGAAGGAGGAGGAAGAGAAGTTGTGATTGTTGTTGTCGTTGTCATTGAGCAATGGGAACCGCCGCAGAAGGCGGTGTTAGGGTTTAGAGAAGAGAAAAAGGAAGACCGAGAAAAAAAAAAAACCAAACCAATGATTTTTTTTTGAAGAGGCTGAAATCAATGATGAAAAATGTCCACTTTGATTAGGATTGATGAACCCACCACATGGGAAGTTTGTTTGAGTAAAAAATAGTCCAACTCATTTTTATTTTTGATAGACAAATGTTAATTGTTAGTAATGTTAGTAAATTAATCCCTTCTCAGGGTTCGAACCGTGGACCATTCACCCTTCATCCCACTCAACCTTTAAGTCCCCTAATTCTTACCACTTGAGCTAACCATCGGGGACAAAATAGTCCAGCTCATATTTTTGACGTTATGAGAGACTGAATTTTTTTATGAGACTAATGCTTAATTGCGTTTGAATTTCCATTGAACTCAACGTAGATCCACGTTGAAGCTAACATGCGAAAATCCCACTAAATTCGTGTTAAACTCAATGTGATAAATTTTAACTTCTCTGTTGATGCATTATTAATGCATTGAGGTACATGAAATCATGTTAGCATTAGCTCTAATGTCAAACCAAACACACAAGTAATTAGTGTTCATTACTAGTAAATATTCAACACTAGTAAATATTTGATCCCTAACTAAAAAAATATTCAACCCTAGACCGTGTGTATGAAAAAATATTTGTTGGGAAATGTATACAACGCGCAAGATTTTACCTCAAAATTTAATAATAGTAATGAACTAATAGTTGACCTGCAGAGGGGTAAATAAATTCATGAAAATAAATTTACACTGTGTGGAAGCTTCTTGGAAGCACCCCAGGATTAACCCCTGTTTGGCACAAATAGAGATTAGAACCTAGTTGCAGTTCTTGTCTTTATCCTATGAAACTTGTTTTGTTCAAATAGAAATCTGTCCCTGAAAAAGAGAAGAAAAGAAAGGGAAACCTGGAAACTGGGTTGAGGAGGAGAGAGAGAGAGAGAGAGAGAGAGAGAGAGAGAGAGAGAGAGAGGGAGAGAAGATGACAGAGGTGTCGATGTGTAGCAGCAGTACCTCTGAGTTGAGTCCAGATGAGGAGAGGATCATGATCAGAGACATTGCTCTTGCTTCTCAAGCTAACAGCAAAGAAGGCGACACCTTCTTTTTGATCACCCAGAGGTTTTTTTCTCTCTCTTTTCCATCTGGGCACCCTAAATCAGACCAAAGTTCACACCTTTTTGTGTTTTTGATTAGATTATTCCATGGTTTCCTTTGCTTGTGAAAATGGGTATGGCCTGAAATTTGCGCTGTTGATTTTTTCCCCTTTGCCCAGAATGTTCAGGACTTGAATTTTGTTGTATTTTATGCTCGTTCACGAATTTGGATGAATTTTTTGGTAGATAGTGGGTGATTTTTGGTGAATAATGCAATAGTTTTAGATGGTGTTATCTGATAGATAATGGTGATGCCTTGATTAGGGTTACACACAAACCCTCAATTGCTTTGCATTATTGTTGTTAGTTTTGTTTTTGGGGGGGTATGGGGAGCAAGCTGGCTTTGTTGTTTTGGCAGAATGATTTTGTGACATGCCCTAGGTGGGTTGTTTTCAACCAAAATAATTTTACTCAGGTGTAATTGTCAGTCAGTCAGTCAGCCATTCTCAAACAAGAAACTAGCTTGTTGTTCAGTTGTTGTTGTTAGAAAGCTGCATTTTGCTTAATAGGCAATGGTAGTACAGTACTGTATTGCAGGAACACTTCTTCCTGTGCACTGCCATATCGTATGAGTAACTATTGTAAATTACATTGTTTGGAGGAGGTTATTGAGCTCAATCATTATTGCCTTGGGTTGCATTTTATGTGGACAGATTGATGTTTTTATTCAGTTGTTTAATTTACTTGTTTTTGTTGCTTACTCCTGTGCACGGGGGAGGGGTGGTTGTGTTTTTGTGGTGTTACCAGAACTTATGAACCAAATCAAGAGAAACTGCCTCAATGTATAAGCCTCTCATGCCAATGTTCCCCTAGAACTGCAAACAAATAGGAAAGGAGCTGCTTTACTATGTAGTATGTAAAAACAATTCAATTTGAACCTCTTTTTCCAGAGTAGACATCTTAGCAAAAAGATCTGTATACATAAAAGTTTCAGCCTCTTTCTGCATATATCTGTTAATGAAGAGCCCGATATTCATCTTGAAATACAATGTAGATATACTTTGTATTTTTGTCATCATTTTGTGGCTATATACTGACTGGCCAGTCTAGTTTGAATGGCCTCAATACAAATATTTATTTACAGAAGGCATGGAAATTGTTTCTGATGGTTTTCATGCAGGTGGTGGCAACATTGGATTGAATATGTGAACCAAGACCACACAAACACTTCTTATGATGGATCTTCCTTTTTAGAACAATGTGATATGGCCTATTCGAATGTTTCAAAGAAACCGTCTGGTATTGATAATTCTGATTTAATACATGATGTTGCACCAGAAGACTCTAGTACAGGTATTGAGATTCATGATACTCTTTTAGAAGGCCGTGACTATGTATTACTTCCCCAAGAAGTTTGGAACCAATTATTTACGTGGTGAGTTTTTTTGTTCATCATACAGTTCATCTCTGGTTCATCTAAAATTTGAAAAGTGTCATATTACCTTTCTGATTTTCTTTTTGATTTATTGATTTTCTTGGCTTCTAGGAAATCTAAAAATTGACAAGTACATATTTATGACTAAAACTTCAACGGAGCTTTAGTGTGAGCTGCATGACTTATTTATTTCGTGCTCAACTAGGTATGGTGGTGGACCTACATTGCCAAGGAAAGCTATCAGTTTAGGTCTTTCCCAGACAGAATTGACTGTAGAGGTGTACCCTTTACGGCTTCAGTTACTTGTGTTGCCAAAAAATGAACGTTCCTCTATAAGAATAAGCAAGAAGGTATAATATGAGATAAAGTATTCAGTTTTGTTAACATATATTTTAAATATCTTGCTATTTGTTTGCAAGTATAATTCAGTTTATACATGCTATATCTACCTTGAAGTTGGAAATTTTGAGCAGGAAACCATTGGACAGCTTCACAGGAAAGCTTGTGAAATATTTGATCTTCAGCTGGACCAAGTAACGACTTATCATGCACTCTTGAAATTCTAAAATTTTTGGGATTGGTTTTTACATTTATTCAGCATGTAGTAAAAACTTGCTGTGGCTGTTGTTTGTAGGTGCGCATTTGGGATTACTATGCCCGTCGGAAGCATACCTTGATGAATGACATGGACAAAACTCTTGATGATGCCAATTTACAAATGGATCAAGATGTGAGTCTTCACCAAGTTTTATATAGGAAACTGTTGCTTTCACTCACGTATTGCATTTTAATCCTTCTTTTTTCTTTTGATTAATGACAACATTCATGCAGATTCTTGTTGAGGTCCTCAGCAATACAAATAGCACAAGTGCTGCTCTAGAGAATGGATCAGCACAGAGGGAAGCAAATTCTGTTCTTGTGGAGCCTCCAAAGTCAAGTTTATCAATTGCTGGTGGCCTGTCTGCCAGCAAGGGGGCATCTAGAGGCTACAATGTGGAACTTTCTTCATCTCAGAACCTAACTTCTCCAGTCAGAGATGTGGAAAATCCTTATGGAACTAGTGGTGTCACCACAAGAGGTTCATTTGGTGGTCTCACTGGATTGATGAATCTTGGCAATACTTGTTTCATGAATAGTGCAATACAGTGTCTAGTTCATACACCAGAATTTGCTAAGTACTTCAGGGAGGACTATCATCAAGAGATAAATTGGCAAAATCCACTGGGCATGGTTGTAAGTATCATATAGTAAGCATGAGCTTGTTTCTTTTCCTCTCCATATTCTTTATTAAGGCCGAAAAGTAGAGCAAGATCTTGGTGTAGAGACTAAACATTTGATATGATATATAGTATTAGGCTTGTCATGAAACAACTATTCCAAAAACTTAGGCTTTAGGGTGAAAACAGATGAATGGTCTTATATCTAACATGTTTCCTCACTTCAGCGTCCTCTGTGTTTGAAGTGTCGATAATAGGCCCATATACCTTGTGTGTAATTTTAACTTATTTAGAAGAAGGGGGTCAGTGATGACTGAGGATCAAGTTTTATACCAACGGGTCATAAGAGCTAAGATAATATGTCATCATCCAACTATCTCAAAGCTTAAGCTTTAGGTTGAATGCAGGATTTTAACAAGGTTTAAATAACTTTTGATTCTTTCAAATTTAAATGCAATATTGGGCTAGTTGTTTGCGGTAGCATTTGTGTGGGAAAGTTTTGTCTTCATTTAGCTGGATACCACTTAATTTTCTTGGTTATAAGATCACTTTGCCTTCACATTGCTTGAATGCCATCAGCAATAGGATTAAACTTATGTGCATTATTGTGCCAATCCTTCAATAACTTGGTTTGGTTGGGGAATGTTTTTTGTCAACCAAATGTATGATGGGGTCCTGTTTCGTTTAAAAACTTAAGGTTGGCTCATTCAAGACTTTTTTTTTGAACGTATTCAAGACTTACCTGTAACTATAAGATTGCATCATCTCTATTTTTTTAAATACAAGACTTGGTGGCAAGCTTTTTGCAAATGATATAGTTCTAGTTGGATGGTAAAAAGAATACACAACTGGAAGCTAGAGATGTGGCAACAAGTTTTGAAAGCAGCCTGTGGCAAGATGGGAAAAGACATACACAACAGAGCAAGAAAGGCAGAGGGAAAAGTTAGAGTCACAAGGTTGGGTCAAATTTTTGACCTGATTACCCAAGACCAAAACACTAAAGAAAAGAAAAGGACCTTACAGAAAATAGTTGCACATGAATATGGGGCTAGCAATAAACTAGATCCAGTAGATACTGAAAAAAGAAGAAGAATTGTACTACTGTCTCTTGGACAGTGAAATACACATCTGGAAAGGAAGTTTGGGAATCATTTCCTTTTGTGATTTGGGAAAAGTTGTTCAATTCCTAAGCTTGTACACAATCCTTCACCTTGAGGACAAGGTGAATGTTCAGGGGGGAAGTATTGATAACTCATAGTCAGTTTGTTACTAGATTAGTTGGTCACTTTGAAGCAGTGTTGTCAATCCCAGATAGTGGAGCGTAGTGTCCGACCCTAAAAGGCTGCTATTCTAATTATTTGTATAGTTTATATACTTAACTATATACATATAAATGAGAAAAAATACTCAAAATTCATGGCACCCATAATTAACATTAAAAAGTCACAAGTATCCTAAACAAAACGTACAGTACCAATAAAAGTCAAGGTAACCAAGAAGTTTAAGTCTCTAATTCCCAAACTAAACTGCCCAAAAACATTAAAGTTCAATATCACTTCCTTCTCATCCTCCTAAAACTAGACCATTTTCAGTATGTTTCAGGATCAAAAACCCTGAAATACCTCCCCAAAATTCCCTAACATGAACTTTTTGTGGGTTGTTTTTGGGTTTTTATCAATTCCACCAAATAGTGCCGCTATGCTGCTATTTCCTCCGCTTTAGCGTCTGCTACATTGAAATGCACCCTATGCAAGAACTAGGAGCGGCCAAGGGCGGCTACGCACCACTAGGGCGCTATATCACCACTATAGGGCGCCATTGATAACCCTGGTTTTGTGAGTTAGTTAGAGAGAGTATTATAAATAACAGAGAGTTAGATAGAATTGTCATCTTTTTAAGTGATTGTATTTGTGGGAATTCTAGGGAGGGTTCTGGTTCTCTGGAACAACCCATAACCATTGTAGTTCATTCCTATTCTTCAACAACAATCAGTTTTCTTCTTGTTTATTGTCTGTTTCTATCATTGTTGTATAAGATAACTTTTACATTTACAAATTATTGTGCTTACTGGAATTTTCCACTTTGTAGGGTGAACTAGCCCTTGCATTTGGTGAGTTGCTTCGGAAATTATGGGCACCTGGGCGAGCACCAATTGCCCCTAAGCCTTTCAAAACAAAACTTGCTCGCTTTGCACCTCAGTTCAGTGGACACAGTCAGCATGATTCTCAGGTTTGCTTGTTGACTAATTTTTTTCCCTCTCTTCAGTTTCATGGTCTAGTCTCTGGTAGCATTTGTTTTATTATTTCTTCAGGAGCTTTTAGCATTTCTACTGGATGGTCTCCATGAAGACCTGAATCGTGTAAAGCACAAACCATATATAGATTCTCGAGATGCTGATGGCCGACCAGATGAAGAAGTGGCTGATGAGTATTGGGCAAATCATATTGCTCGTAATGATTCCATAATTGTTGATGTGTGCCAGGTGAGCCTAGTAAACAATGGTAAATTTTGGTTATGTTTCTTTTCTTTTTTGGTCCATAATTTTGGCAATATTTCATTATTATGGTTTAATATCAGCCCATCATAAACCACTTTAAGATGCATGGTGAACTAGAAAATGGTGCATCGAATTTATTAATTCTGTTAGGACTCTATAGAGAGTTGAGAGTGAAAAGAGAGGGGCTTTGTTTCTGAAACGTGTGGTGTTTGTATTCTTATCAAATCAGTGTTACATGTGAGTATATAAAGCCAGAGGCTTGCTGTGCAAGCAGCAGCTACAAGGCACAACTAAATACAAAAAAATCTAACTGAATCCTAACCACTCAAACAGTCTTCTTACTACTGCAGTTGCTGGTAGTTACACAAGCCTAACAGCTAAGTGCTTACATACAGCTGAACACACATAAAACTGTTGTACTGAAATAAACTCAAACCGTCTAAATATGATTTTTAACCGAAAATTTCAGTTTCCTATAATCAGATGATTAGTGTGCGTGCGCGCATGCGCTATGTACCTTTTCTACAAAACACTTTATAGTTTCAGTTATGCAACCTACCAGCTTGATGAACACCACTTTACTATGAGTACCACCAAAATTCAGAAGTGATGGGGCTCCAAAAAGTTGGAAAACTTTGTTGCTTTAAAATAATAAACATCAAAATGTTTCATGTTTGTGTCCTAAGATTAGTGGAGATGGGATTTTTTCAGTGCATACATTGTTGTGTGCTTTGTTTCTTGAAGAACATACTGGAAAATCATTTCAGCTATTGAACAACCCTAAAGCTTTAGAAAGAGCACTAAGAGTTTCTTGTCTTTGTGTGTTCTTTTTCTTGGAAAACATTCTGAAAACTCATTTTCAGTTTCTGCTATTGCACAACCCTAAAGCATTAGAAAGAGTGCTTAGAGATTCCTGTCCTTTTGTGTTCTATTTCTTGAAAAACATACTGGAAACTCAATTCTTCCGTTGAACAACCCTAAAGCATTAGAAAGGAGCACTAACAATTTATTATGTTTTATGAACCTTATAGTTATTGGCCTCTCCCACTTAACAGTCAGAAAACACTGAGAACAAAAGCCATAGCTTTTCCAAATATGGAATTCTAAGTTTCCTTTAAATGCTGAACCTCCGGCAAGTGTGAAATTAAAAAGAAATGCTACTGTTTGTGCATAACTGCATATTAAACTTTGTTCTCTTGATTGCCTGTTAAGAATTATTTGTATATTTTATCTATTCACATTTTGTGTTCCTGATCAAGTTCACCAGCTCAGATATGTTTCTGATGATTCTTCATTTCACAGGGGCAATACAAGTCGACTTTGGTTTGTCCAGTTTGCAATAAAGTCTCTGTCACTTTTGATCCTTTTATGTACCTTTCGCTGCCACTCCAGTCCACCGGCACTAGGACCATGACAGCGACAGTTTTTACATGTGATGGAACTGCCCTGCCATCTCCTATTACAGTAACTGTGTCCAAGCAGGGAAGATGCAGAGATCTTATCCAGGCGCTTAGCAATGCTTGCTCATTGAAGCCTAATGAGAGGCTGTTGCTGGTAGAGGTGTGTACCATACTAGAACAAAAGTTGAAGATATGTTTGGATTGGAATTACAGTGTATATTTTATTCTAATTAGGCGTGTTATATCTTTTTGTTGTTCACAGATTCGAAACCATTTGATCCATAGATTTTTTGAAGATCCTCTTCAATTGTTGTCCTCAATCAAAGATGATGACCGCCTTGCTGTTTACAAGATTCCGAAGATGGAAAAAAATACAAAGTATCTCCAGTTGATACATCGCCGTAGAGAGCAGTATGTAATATCCATAGATTTATACTTAAATTAGTCATATTTGCCAAATATTTCAGTCTGGTCTGTCTAAACAGTGCATACAGCGACACTTAATCTTCTGTCTTGTTATACCATGCTTTTCTTTTGCTATATAGTGGGGATTCAGGGAAAACAATCTGTCATGGTTAATAACTATACTGCAGTATTTTGTTGTTGTTACTTTGATCTGATTCATTCTGGTTGATCTAGAATCTAGAACCATTAAAATTAAATCCAGAGTTGCTTGGCTGCAGTATCATATGTCATCCGGCCTTAAAACATCCACTTCGTACTAATTTTGTTTGCTGTTATGTTGTTTGCTCTACTATTTGCTGATACATTGTAATTTTCTCTTAGGAATAGTGACTCCCTGACCATATCTGGATGGAAACCATATGGAACACCCATTGTTTCATTGATCTCATGTGATGATACGGTCACAAGAGGTGATATACAGGCAATAGTTAATCGTATGCTCTCTCCTCTGCTAAAGAAAGGTGGCAATGTAGAACAGGCTGCTTTGTCTGAAACCAGCATCCCAAAAGAAACATCTGACCAATCCAGTGCTGCCAATGTGGTGTCAAATTCAGTCATTTCAAAGACACGACAAATGCCAACATTACCTCTTCTGTTGGTAGACGATAACAATGCTTGCATTGATCTTTCTATGGGAGGGGACAAAGTAGTTCAATTGCCACCATCATCTCCAACTGTTCTGGTGTATATTGATTGGTCTCAAAAGCTTCTGGAGAAGTATGATACTCGTCCACTTGAGGCTTTGCCAGAAGTTTTGAAATACGGGCCTGTAACCAAGAAAGCTCGTACTGAACCTCTCTCCTTGTACACTTGCTTGGAATCTTTTCTGCGTGAAGAACCTCTGGTGCCTGAAGATATGTGGTTAGTTCCTCCTCCAGCTCACTTTTCCGCTTTTCCCATATATGCCACCTCTCTTCAAATCTTTCTTTCTCATGCTTGGTAAACATTCAAATGGAATATGCGTTAATAATTGTTTGCTTGATCTGCTTATTACCTGTTTAAATTTCCCTAAAGCCTTGACTAGTTTGTAGTTTGTACAATAAAAGAATCTCACAGAAGTGGATGTGACTTGTAGTAACATGCTTCTTGTTTGAAGATTTGTTTTTAGTAAATTGAGATTCGTAATTTGGTCTTATGCCTAATTCAAAGCTTGCTCGCGAGGTAAGGATTTCCCAAGCTTTTATAAGCCCTACTTTTGCCATATCTGTGGTCGATGTAGGATGTCAACAAGAGCATGGCAGATGGTGATGATCCACAACATTGAATGTGCTGGCATGTGGTGACATCTTATTTTACATGTTCCTATTAAATTAATTTCATTTAAGAGGAAAACTTATATCTAGATACTTCTATTAACTATGGGATGGTTAGTCTCTAATATCTTCAATTCTATAGCCTTTATAGCTTTAGGTCTGACATTTGAGTTTCATTTATGTATTTTATTCTGGATTTGCATCTTTGAAGTTTAAAAAGTGTTTTATGCAAATTTTATGTTTCATTGACCAAAATGCAAGTTAACTCAAAACACGTCCAGTGCAATGATTTATCGTTTGCCTATTTTTTAGCAGTGTTACTTGTCTTCACTTATAGGCGTGGACTTAAATATCAGCTTATGACTAGGTCATGTCAGTGTAGCTTCACTTGTTTGAAACACTGTGATTTGACCTAAGATGCACTCATAAAGACCAATCCTCAAACAATGGCTATTCAAGGCCAGTTGGTAGATTTTTATCATGATGGTTGATAAACTCATCTACAGAATTAGGTGGAAATTGAGCCTGCATTATTTGCATCTGTGGTTCAATATTCAGATCCCTATGTCTAGGTCAAAGGAGTTTCCCAATCCAAACAATTGTTGGCCTGGAAATTAAAATCATATAGAGTAGATATGGAAATTGAAAACCCTAGATAAATTCTAGATAGTAAACTGCATGTAAATTCTAAAGGAACCCCTTGATAAAAGATCTAGAACACCATAGCAGTTAAGAACTAGGATCATGTTCAGAGTACATCAAGTACAGGGATGGCAATGGTTAGAGTACTGTAGTGCCCATCCCCATACCGTGTGAATAGCAACTTCAATGTGATCTTATTGTTATAGTTTGTTGAGATAAGTCTGTTTTGGATTATAGTTTCTTTGTTTGTTTTCCTATTTAGTTTGACTTGGACTAGGAAACCTTGTATATAAATATTGTACTTATGAGTTACATTAATATCAATCTATTATCTATCAATTATTCAGAATACTTTTAGTTCCAAGAATCTTGTAGATCTTTTATTGCTAATAAATCTCCTGACAAGGGCAAAATGTGTTACTGCTGCAGAAATAGTTCTTAAAACTTTTCTCCACTTACATCTGTCAAATAGGGATTGGTTAATACTTGAATACCAACTGCTAATATTTATGTCTCTATATTAGGTACTGTCCTAAATGCAAAGAGAGACGGCAAGCAAGCAAAAAGCTTGATTTATGGAGGCTCCCAGAGGTTTTGGTCATTCATTTAAAGAGGTTCTCATACAGCAGGTCAATGAAGCACAAGCTTGAGACATTTGTTAACTTACCCATTCATGATTTTGACTTAACAAGTTACATAGCCAACAAAAACAACTCTCGTCCCCAACTGTATGAACTGTATGCCCTCACAAATCATTATGGTACATTGGGTAGTGGGCATTACACTGCACATATCAAGGTGAGATCAATCCCTTGAAGTTGATTTGATTTTTTGTTCAGGGCTCTTAGAATGTTCTTCCTTTTACTCATGCTGCATCCTGACTTAGATTTTCCAAATCTGCAGCTTTTAGATGAAAACAGGTGGTACAATTTCGATGACACCCATATATCAGCTATAAGTGAAGATGAGGTTAACACCGCTGCTGCGTATGTTTTGTTTTACCGGAGGGTGAGGACTGATGATGCTGCTGTAAACAATGGGGCTTAGTCTTAGTTTGCATTTTTATGCACAATGAGCATATATGTTCTGTGATTATAGAAAATTATAGAAAACTTAGGTGAGTAATTGCAGGAGTGTCTCAAGTAAGGGAGTTTTCATTTCATGTATTGAAAAACCGAAGCCTGTTGATATGAGAGTGTAGTCAATGAAATAATCCTTTCCCTATGTACTCTCTATTGTTTTGGAGTTTCTTTGGGGGAGTGTAGGTGGTAGTTGAATTTGACATCCTTTGCTTTTAGAAACAAATGGTAACTGAGCAACTTGACTTGTTTACCGTGTTCTACTGCTCAAAGCACTTTGCAGCTGTTGATTATTATCTAGATAAATTGTATTTGTAATTTTCAAAATATTTATTTTGTACATTCTATTTTTCAAGTGTCGTTTCCAAATGAGGCTACGGTATCCCTTGAAAAATGGGTGACACCGGTCCCCCTTTCGTATCCGTTGGATATATAAATAGTTAAATCAATGGCTAAGATTAAGAAGGGGAACCTGGTGGGACAGTCATAGAACAATAACTTGTGTTAGTTATAGTATGGGCCTCTGATTTGTTCCTTCCTCACAATGACCCCTATATTTCCTTCCTCACGAATTATCGTGTCAAGGTTTATGGTTGAGGGGTTGAGGTAGAGCTCTAGGGTTTGAGAGTGAAATTGATCGGTAATGAGAGCAAGAGATGGTGAGATTGATGAGGACTGTGGTCAAGGTGGATTTGTGGTTGACGGTTGGGTGATGCTCGGTGGAAGGACGAGATTGTGGTGTTGAACGGGTTGAGTGAGCGTTAGGGTTTCTAGAGGGAAATTGTTTGGGGGACTAGATCGAGAGGTGGATGTGATCGAGGATCTCTTGGTTGGAATGTGATCAAGTGCCCGGTTATATTATAGTAATAAAAAATATTGTTTATCCCATGAGGAATGTGCTAACTAGTATTTAATTTACTTAATCAATTATCTGGACATCGCTTAAGAGTGATTGTTGTTGTGATCTCACAATTATGAACACAATAAGAAATAACTTAAGTAGTAGTTGAGAAGAATTAAGATGAAGAATAGAAGAATTAAGAAGGAGAAGAAGAATTGCATTAAAAGACTAACATACCAAAATATAGAGTATTTATCAATTATTAATAGCAGACAGAACCATCGAAACATAAACGGTGGTGGAAGGGCGGTGACTTGTCTATGCTTAGTCATCCCATGAATTTTAGGAATTTTTCAATAAAAAGAATTTAAAGTTGTAATAGCACCCAAAGTGCAGAGTTCCACAACACCACTCTACCATCGCCTACTTTTTTTTTGTTTTTAACTAAACACATATGTGGCATCCACCCTTAGAAGTTACTCCCTCCGTTCCTATATAACTGATACTTTAAGGTTGTGGCACAAATATTAAGAAGTAGCAATTAATATTATTGTTTTACTAAAATTACTATCTAACTTCCTATTATACCCTTTATCTCTCTTATCAATTCTAACTTTTCAATTTTCCTACCAACAATAAATGAAGGGCACAATTGATAAAGTAGCATTAATGCTCTCTTGAAATTGTAAAAGTATCAGTTAAATAGGAAAAAAAAAAGAACCAAATTAGTATCAGTTATTTAGGAACGGAGGGAGTACTCCCTTCGTTCATGATCTTTTGTTGTTTAAGGTTATGCACATTGTTTAAGAGTGAAACCATTGATATATTTGTTGACATAACACTCATATTTAATGTTGAGATAGAGTGAAGAGAGAGAGAGAGAGGGATAGTTATTGGTTAAGAAACTTGTTATGATTTGATTGGTGAAAATAAGATGTGGTATGTGAGAGATATAGTATTAAATGAGGGTATACATGGAATAAATTGAAAAAAAATGCATTGGATTTGTAAAACAACAATAGTTTTAGAATTTAGGCTAAAAGTTAAAATAACAAAAGATCAGGAACAGAGGAAAACGAACAAAAGCGGAAGAAACAAACAAAAGCAGAAGAAAAAAAAACAAGGCAAAGAGAAAGAAAACTAATTAGATTTTGCTTAACTGAAGAAACAACTCAAGCAAGACAAAAAGAGAGAAAGAAACAAGGAATTTTGCTTAACTGGTGCAACATTTAGAACACAAAGGTAAGTTCTCTATTCACTTTCTCATGTATGACTTTTTATGGATATTCAAATTTTCATGAGTTCAAACTCAAATTTATTGGTTCAATTCTCTTTTTTATTGCTTAATTGACCTGATTATATGAGATTGAATTTATGGTGCTTGGAAAAAAATTATGCACACCAATTATTTGTAAAAAGTTCTCTTTAAACAACTCAAACAAGACAAAGAGAAAGAAAGAAACAATGAATTTTCATACAAATTAAATTCTTTTAGATGTTAGTCCCTTTATGAAATTTCTACCTTCGCCCCATACTATAGAGATGTTATTACAACCCTAAGAGCATCTTTAATCATGATATTAAAGTATTTACATTTTACTTTTTACAACTCCCAATAATGTCACATCATCTACATCATTTTATTAATTTTTACATCAACTCATCAACTCTTAAAAGTTTATATAAAAAAATTATTTTATTAGTTGCAAGTTTTATTTAAACATTCTACATTAAGCAATTATAAATGCAAACACACTTTTCATGACTAAATTGAGTATCTATTCTCACATACTCTCACTAGTCATGTTGGAATTAAAAATATGCTTCAATAGTAATAGATATTGGTGGAAGTATGTATTTGACATTACATACTCCCATTGGAAATGCTATAAGCACTCCAATTCACACCCTACATTCTTTTTGAAAATTCCAAAATCACACCTCCTATCATATGTTTTCCACATTTTGAAAATTCCAAAATCACACCTCCTATCATATGTTTTCCACATTCTCACCTCTCATCCCACCTTCTATGTTTTATGGGGAATAAGAAAATTCCAGTGTTTAAAATTCTTCTACCTGCTTTTCTGGGTAGATACATATTACGATCCGAGTTTTAAAGCCCATTAGATTGAAAAGACACTAACTAAAATCTGGTATGTAAAGCACATTTCCCACATTTCTTAAAAATATAATTGGATTTTAGAATTCTGTATGTTAAAAAACACATTCCTTACAAATATGTAAAAACAAACTATCTACCGACAAAATGTAAAAAACAAACTTCCCAAAAATACATTATCATAGTTTAAAGGGATTGTCTAAATGACCCATGATAAAGTTTGGGTTAAATAACCCATCATCCAATCACATTAGAGATAAATGAGTTGGAAATAAATTAATAAATAAAATATAAAAATTCCACCTCACTTATCTCCAATGTGATTGGATGATGAGTTATTTAACCCAAATTTTATCATGAGTCATTTAGACATGCATCCACTAGTTTAAAACTTAGTATGTAGAAAAACACATTTTTAAAAAATACATTACCAAATTTTAAATCTTGATATATAAAAATACAAATATCGTATTTTCAAAAGCCTGATAAACAATAAAACTTGAGTATTTTAAAAAATTACTAGCTTATAGGTGCTAAGGTGGGAAAATCAAGACCCTTCAAGTTCACCATTTGATCCTATTTCACTTACCTATTACGAACCAACACCCTCACTAGCAACCTCACTTCAAAGTTCAAACCAAAACCCTCACCCTCACAGGCAACCCACATTTCATCCTCAAAGTCAAAGATAAAACATGCTCAGGACACGTGTCCTTTTCCAAAGCCTCCACCTCAAACATCTCCATCACCGAAGCAGCAATATACTTCATCTGAATATAAGCCATCTCCTTCCCCAAACACATCCTGGGCCCCGCATGAAACACCGGAAACTTAAACGGACTCTCACTCCGCCACAAACCACCGCCGTCCAACCACCTCTCCGGCCGAAACTCCTCACAATCCTCCCCCCACACACTCACCATCCTCCCCATCGCGTAGGTATGATAAGATATAAACCATCCCTTCCCCATCCTCGTCCCGTCTGGCAAAACGTCGTCGTTTGAGCACGACTTCGTGTCCACCGGCACCGGCGGAAACAGCCTCATCGTCTCGGAAATCGCCGCGTGGAGGTAATGCATCTCCTTCAACTCCTCGTAACTAAACGACGCCGTTTCCGTTTTCCCAATACGCACCGTTTTGATCTCGTTTCGGATCTTCTCCCTCACGTCGGGTCGTGAAGAGATTAACCAGAAGAACCAACTCAACGCCGACGACGTCGTATCGCGTCCAGCGAGGATGAAGCTGATGACGATGTAGCGGAGAAACTCCGGCGAGCAGTTCTCTGTTCCGATGAAGCGAGAGAGCAGATCCTGGTTGTTTCCGGTGGGGTCCACTGCTTCTTCCAATCTGGACCGTATGATCTTATCTGCAAACTCATGGACGGTGGAGATTGACTCCCTCAGCCTCCGTTCTGGTCCCAATTTGAAGAGCCTATTCAGCTTCCACAGTATCGGCAGCGCCGCCATGAACCTCCCCTGGCTGAGCATGGTGGCGTTTTCAAACGCCGCCATGAACTCGGCTCCGGCGGTGCCGTCGCCGCCGAGGCAACCGGGGTCGACGTTAAACGCGAGCTTGCAGACATTGTCGAACGCGAATCGCTCCAGAATGTCCTGCAAATCGAGGACCCTGTTCGTTTCCGCTGCTCTGGCGAGAATGGGGAACAGCCTTCCTCTCATCTCCGCCGTGGCGTTTTCCATGACGAAGTTCCGGAGAGATTTGGTGCTGAATTCGTAGCTGGCGGTTTTCCTCTGCATCATCCAGAGGTCGCCATCGGAGTTGAAGATTCCGGTGCCGAGGAAGTCTCCGAGGAGGAAGATGAATTTTTGGCCCTTTGGGTAGTTTTCGAAGTTGGTCTTGAGCATGTGCTCCACAATGGCGGGGTTGGCGGTTATGACGCCGTGGACGTTGCCGGGGCGGGCGAAGACGGCGGTGTTGGTGGGGCAGTCACGGAGGACTTCGGTGGACCAGTCGAGGAAGCGGTGACGGTTCATGAGAAATTCCGGCATGCAGCCGATTAGAGGGTAGATTTTGAATCCTGTCTTGTTATTTGTGGTGAGCCTGAGGGATTGAAGGTAGAAGTAGATGAAGAGGAGAAGGGAGAAGAAGAAGAAGAAGAAGAAGAAGAGAAGGGATTGAGTTGAGAAGAGCTCCATTGGTAGTGTGTAGTGTGAAGAAATATAGCAAGATAGATAGGTGGTGGAAGGAAGGAAGCAGTATTATAGTGATAAGGTTTTGGTGTGACTGTTCACAAAAGTACACAAGCAAGGAGATATGTGTTGAAGAGGTAATCTGCCATGTTTCCCCTTATAGAATAGAATCATTGTATTTGATATTAATTAGGATAGAATCATTTTAACGTAAATTAGGAATCAGTTGTAAATGACTGGTATTATATTTTCTGGGTTACCCATAATAAAGTTTGGGTTAAATAATTCATCATCCAATCATATTGAAGATAAATAAGTTAAAAATAAATTAATAAATAAAATATAGAAATTTCAACTCACTTATCTGCAATGTGATTGGATGATAAGTTTTTTTTCTCTTAAAATATAAGTGATTTTACAATATTTATGAAGCATCAAGCATAAATTATTTTGACCCGGTATCAAAGCTTGTTTAAATCCTATTGAAACTCTAGCCGCGAGAGTGGTGCAACTAATAGCAAAGCTTCCCATATGAGGGGGTTCCTTCCTCGGTTTTTCCAAATATTTTCAATTTTTTTTTTCTCTTATCCTCTTTGAAACATTTGTTTGCACTAACTCCCTACCAGTTGCTGCCTCTTGTTGTTGTGTCCATTCATGATTCTCGGCTCTCTTACAACGACACACTTGTCAATCGCACTCATTACGTCATCATCCTCATTTCACGGTTGGTTGCGATTGTACGGTAGCAAATGATCTTTGTGATTCAATCGCTCTTGACTCTCGATTTTGACTCAATGAATGATCAATCGTTCGCTCTCGGTTCTTGATTTTGGCTTAGTGAACGATTATCCATTAATTCGCTTTCAGTTTTAGTTTAGCGAGAATGATCACTCATCGCCTACTCATGCCATGGTTAACCCCACCTTCCAAATTTTGTTTCCTAATAGTATATACAAAGTTTTATGGTCCTGGTGAGTTTTTAAAAACAAAACAAATGGAGCTGGTCTAGAATCGAAATACGACTAGGCTAGTTACTTGTATTGTAACAAATGCACGTTTTAATATCATCACCGATTCCTATATATTTGAGGACAAATTAACATATATTGTAATGTTTATCATCTTGTTTGAGTATTTTTTTTTTGTCAAACTAAAATGTGTTTTGAAGCTTACAAGAATGTCTTTTTTTTAAAAGTGATTTTACTTTATTCTATCCAAATAACATTCTTTTTTTAATACTTACTCTTACACACCACTCTCAATTACAAAATTATGTCAAACTTCATTTTCTCTCAATGTAATTTTATCAAAAGATAAATCAAACAGACTCATAGTACTTTTCTATTCATTCTAATTCAACAAGCTTATAAGTTTGTTAATATCTATTGTACATTTGCACTCAAACAAATTATGTATTTCTTCTACTTATGAAAATTATTAGGTAAAAAAATTATTGTATCTTGTTATAAGTCATAATGCATGTTCGCAGTACAAATGGATAAATTAAATTTTCTTAATTTTTACTTCTGCCCATTATAATTTTCACTTATCGTAATTTTTTACCGTATATCCAAATATGTTCATAATCTTTGCGATATCAGTCCCCTCTTGTGAAAATCATTGCTACGCCCCTGCCTATATATTTAAATATTAAGAGGCATATATATAAATATTTAAATATAAAAAAATTAATCAAATGATCGGATCGGTTGAGATTAAAATTAGATCAACAATGATATATTCACACCTCATCTTTTACAGTGTGTTTGTTTTGGGTGAAACTAGATGGAAGGGAAAAGTGGGAGGGGAAAAGGGCTGGAAAATGCATTGATGTGTTTGGGACAGCAAGGAAAATGAGAGGGGAAGGAGAACCGTACAGCAACAGAGCTGTGTCAGTTTTCCCACCACCTTTGGCATGAAAACAGGAGACAGAGTGGCCATTATGTTAGATTACATTTTTAGCCCATTTAATATCTTGAACTAGTTTAAATTTTAAATTGCACAACGTTGCATTTTTATTAGTAGCGCCCTGAACAATAAAAATAATTATATTGGAGAGAAAGTAAAATAATCATAATTTGTGTTTAATTTTTTTTTCTTAAAACAGTTCATTGCCACAATTATATTCTAATAAATGTATTAAAATTTATCTTGTATTACTTTCTAAATAAAGTATTTGGGAATTATAAAAGGGCAAATTGGTAATATCCAACCACTCTCATTGTCTTTCTTATCACTTTTCCTTCACTTTTCCATTGGTTTTAGTGTAATCCAAACAACTTTAAAATCACCTCATTTTCCACTTATATTCTTTCTATATATATTCTTTCCACTCATAATCCTTCCTCTAATTTTCACCTCTACATCCAAACAGATTTAAACACTTCATTTCCACATATTTTTATTTCTATCTCTTTTCTCTTATCATCTATCACATCTTATACTTTCTCTCTCTTACTTTTTCTTTGCTTCTTAGACCATAAGCAATGGTTGTTGAAAAATTGTGTTGAGGATTGTTGAGATGTTGTAGTGGTTGTTGAAGAATGTTGAGGGTGATGTGGAGGAGAGAGGGAGGGGAGAAATGTTGAGGAAGCTCAACAAAGTTGAGAGAGCTCCCGGACACCACGTGGCGCGTTCCTAATGGCCACCGACAGGCGCGTGGTTCTTTGCTTCTTAGACCATAAGCAATGGTTGTTGAAAAATTGTGTTGAGGATTGTTGAGATGTTGTAGTGGTTGTTGAAGAATGTTGAGGGTGATGTGGAGGAGAGAGGGAGGGGAGAAATATTGAGGAAGCTCAACAAAGTTGAGAGAGCTCCCGGACACCACGTGGCGCGTTCCTAATGGCCACCGACAGGCGTGTGACCTTCACGCGCAGACAAGGCGCGTGACGCGCCTGCGGAAGGAGAGAGAAGCTGACGGATTAAATGGGGCTGCCACGTGTCTGCTTCTGATTGGGTCGCCAGATTTCTTTTACCCTTGTCTTTTGAACTCAATTATTTCATAAAAAAAAATTTCTGGAAAAAAAATTTATACCAAAATTCATGATTTTTTTTTTCTCTATAAATAAAGACTTGGTTCATTTGATTTGGACACAGAAAAAAAAAACCAAGTTTTTCTCCATCTTATTATCTTTCTCACCATCTTATTATCTTTCTCACCAAGCTTGATTTAATCTTTGTTTTGAAAATGGATCCCAACAAGTACCAATTCAACATCCAGAATTCTTCTAACTTTCCATTTAACTAATTTAAATCGATAATTGTAATTTTATGTTTTTTTTTATAAGCAATTGTAATTTTATGTAATCATAAAAACAAAAATATAAAATTAAATAAAAATGTGTAATAAAAAAGTGGTGGGGTAGGGTGAGTGGTGGGGTAGGGTGTTGAGAGTTAAGTAAAACTATTGGAGTGGGTAAAAGTTGAATGAGTATTGAATTGGGGAGAGAAGATGATTTGGAGTGTTGGGAAAAGAAAAAGTGGGGTTGAAAAGGGGTAAACAAAACAAGATTCAACCAACCATTGCTCATGGTCTTATCTCTCACCTCCTCCACCTCATCTTTAAGATGTGAAACTATAATTATTCAAATTAGATAAATTTGAGAATCAAGCATTCGAATGATTTGCAATATTGGTTCAGTTGGAGTCTAGGGTGAAGTAAACCAATCAAACAAATCAATTTAAATTGATTATGTTTTTTTATAAGCAAATTTAAATTGATTATATGATTAAAATGAGTTTTTTTTTTTTTTTTCGAAAGAGGGATGATATATTGATCATAAAAAAGACCTCGGACCAAGTACAAGCTAGTTGTTAATAATTTAGACCAAATTATTCTCTTTAATTAGAGTTCGAACCCTGACTACCTACAATTACTGAATTACCCTTAAGTCAACCACCCTTTGAGGTATAAGCTAGTTATAAGTAGTTAAGTAGAATAAAGCTTATATCTAAAAACATAGCTTCAAGGCATACTATCATAGCCCGACACGAATCTAGTCTTAGATATGATTCCTAGCAAGTACAAATCATAGCTTACAGTCCCTGGATTCTTCTCGCTGGAAAGCATTCTGAGTAAGCTGGACTAACGTGTCGTGGCAGCATCCTTCCTTATGATGGACAGCAGAGGGGCCGGGGGGGGGGGGGGGGGGGGGGGGTGTTAGCCACTTGGTGTGCCAAATAATTTAATTCACGTCTTGCCCACACAAACCTGCAGTCTTCGAGTAAAAATCCTAGCCTCTGGGTATCATTCACAAGGGCCTGGTTATCAGATTCAAAGATATGATGAATACACTTTTTAACAAAAATTCTATCCCATTCCAAATCATAATTTCTTCCACGAACTGGACGGGCCTGATGCATTTTGATGGCTTAAGTTATGGGCTTACAGCGTGCAGAATACAAGAAAACAATAAAGAAAGAAATATGGGCCAATAGCTAGGATCGAAAAAGGGTCTCACTTGATTCTTGCCCAGATAAAAAAAAAGGATTAAATTATTTCATGACAATAACAATTTATAGGGAATGGTTGAACTCATTCATAATATAAGAAGTACCTAGTGCATGATATGTTTTTTTTTTCTTTTCAAAATCAAGTTAAAAAAGAAGAAGATGAATTTAAAGACAATAGTTGAGAGAAAATAGTTAAATTTAGAAATTAGTCTTACATTTTTTTTCTAGTTCACATGAATCTACCGCTTGTTAAAAAGAAAGGGATTCACTACACATAATAAAGAGGGAGGAGATGATAAAACCAAAAGAAGGGTGTGAGGAAATGATCATCAAGGGGGTTTCCACTCTTTCTCAGTTCAGCATTGCAACTCTAACTTATATTGATCCAACTTAGGGCGCTAAAACTAAATAAATGAATTTGTATAAGTGACTATGCAGTCATTAAGCTGCTTCAGTGTTAGCCTTCTTGGCCATTGCAGTGCCTGGAGCAGTGGATGTCATAGACGCTGTAGCCTCTAGCTAACCTGCAAGGAGAAACCAAAGTTGGGTCAAATTTCTTTGACGAATATTTTCCTAAATTTGTTGCTAGGTGTTGAAACCGTATTTGATAAATTTTATCCTGAAAACCAACCTGGCCTATAGAACAAAAATGGGCTTGAATAGTACAGTTTTGGGCCGAGCCTCTGTTTTTTAACACCCTAAATGATCTTTGACCAAAAATAGAAGAAAATATAAATGATTAATTTACAAATGAATAAGATCACAAATTGAAACTACTACCAACTCTAGAACACATTGTTCTTTATCTTTGATGAAGACACCTACTTTCTGAAACTAAAAACAACCCGAAGGAAAAGATTTCCAGTAGAAAAAGGAGCAACAAAATGCTTTTTCCCCCTCAACCATGACTAAGATCTTAGCTCAAAGACAACATGTACATACTATTTTATTTATCTATTTTGTCTTGGAGTGATTGCCCCATTTTCACTCCAAGTAGTTGGGTCTCCGTCTCCAAATTGAAATCGAACCACTACATATAAAACAGCTAGCACAATTACTTTACACGACTAATATATAGAAGTAAACGTAAAACGACAACCCATATACCATTGTGTTGTGTTGTGTTCACCCAGGGTCGGTCCCGACATTTTGGAGGTCATAGGCAAATAATAAAAATGGACCCTTAATAAAGAGAAATATCTCTTGGAGATACAACTGTCCGATACCATTATATATATTTAACGTTCGAAATTTCATCAAAACTATTATGTTGGTTCGTTTGGCAACTGACCTCTTGCAATCCGCCCAGGGGTCGCATGTTTGAATCCAAGCAACGCGACCTTTTGCTTTAATTTTTGAATTCTTTCAGTACAAAATTAATTAATAAATAACATGTTAAAATCGAAAAGGTGGGATTCAAACCCAGCACATAAAAGTAACATAAACAGTTACTAATCACTAAACCATCTAAAATCATTAATAACATCTTGAACATTAATTATTATAACTAAATTGTTTTTTAGGAAAGTTTAATGTGATTTTTTTCTGGAGGCTCTGGGCTGGCCGGCCATGTGTTCACCCATGGATTTATAGTGGGACATGGAAAACCGGCCATGTGTTCACCCATGGATTTATAGTGGGACGTGGAAAACCGCTGCTGCTGAAACTTAATAATGTGATTATTATTATTGGTTTGTGGGTTAGATAGTGCTAACTTTTTATGCTAAGTTGAAGACAATCGAAATCCAGAAATTAAGTCTCCGTTTGTTCCACGAATATGGATTTAATTTGGTACTCCATAAAGGCTAATATATAGTTTCAATCCTTTACATCTCTTAAAGCATCAATAGTGTCATAGTGATATGTACATTTGTATAAATCTAAATCATTAATGATAGTTGTACTATGAGCCACCTACAAGGCTACAATATATCGTTTTGTGATAATTTTAGATCCTCACAAAATGTGCATCATGATTTTTCTTTAATTTTTAACTTTATGATTATCTAAAACTGCTAAAAAGTGGGTGTTGTAACACCTTGAGTGGTTTTTATCACGGTTCAATCTAAATCCATCAGTATCAACAAGCCAACTCATATATAATTTAAAATTATACAATCATTTCTTAAATTATTTTCTTCCCAAACTCGCACAACTATAAACTCTTATTACAATCTGATAGTTATTTTTTACTATCAAAATAGTTTAATTAAAAACGGGAAAAAACTAGCTACAGTAGGACATAGGTGATTTCTTTTAAAAGAAAAGATTTTATTCATCAATGTATTTAGTAGGACATAGGTGCTAATAATGATTGTTTAAATAATCTAAGATAAAGTTTAGGTTAAATTATTATAGTCTTTTTTTTGTAAGTAAATCATTATAGTCTTAGGTGGTCTAATTAAGTTTAAGATAAATGAGGTAGATTTTTATTTTTATTTTATCAGTTATTTTAAATATCATTAATTCAATTTAAAATAAAATTAAAATAATTTAACCCAAACTGATGATCATTTAGACAACCAAATAATAATACATTATGAGTGCTACAATACATATCATACATATCGTAAATAGTTGATATTAATGAATAGTGATACCCGTCTAAATAGTTGTTAGCATGAGACAAAAATAATAATAAAACTCTTCAAATAAAGTAAATAAAAGTGTATTCTTATTACGCTCATTATCTAAACACACACTCCACTTTTTTTTTTTGGTCGAAGGTTCAAATTCATTCAACACCCAAAAGGGGAGCCCAGCGGCACTTACAGCAGAGAACATCATACATATTGAATGAAGAAATTGGGTCATAAGCCCAAACTAACTTAAAAGGCCAGTTCATTAGCATTAAGCATAAGATTCCTTAGAAACATCTAAACTAAGTTAGAACTAAGAAAGATTAAGAGAACTCCTGCAAGTACAACCCATGAAAAGCCCATGGTATTGAGCCCATGAAAAACTGGGCCAGATAAGCCCAAGCTTTCAGGGTATCCAAACCCTAGCCATCTAGGGTATCGAAACAGTGGCAGTTGCGGCAGCGGAGCGGCGGCTCCAAAGTTCAATCCAAAGAAGACCTGCTGCAAACAGAAGTGAAATTTTGATAATGAAAACTTTACATGTCACTTCTTCTACCTTGCCGGCTCTGCCGTCAGCTATCTTGCTACAAGGTAATCATCAACATAGGTATTCAACACCTATAAAACAGGGGACAAACCCCGCAGCAGACCAGATCTGGAAGAAGTAGGAAATGAGACCAAGGACTTGAAGGATGCAGCCACAGATGATGGTTGGGGAGGAAATCACGGTCGTAGCACAAAGGAAGCAGCAAAGAAGATGCCTTTGAGGAAACAGAGGTGGCTGTGGTCTTCAGAGGAAAGGCCAGCAACTGAACATGGGGATGACAACGGCGGAATATGCGGTGGTGGAGACGCGGAAGTGACAGTGGGGGCACATTCGCTGCAACACAGTGACGACGACGGCGACCAGTGGGTGGAGGTGGGCGGAGTGGACGATAGGTAGCAACAGAAAAGGGAAACTAAAATAACAGAGAAAACCCCACTTATTGGGTAGAAATCCACCTAATGTGGAAGAGAACCCACCTATTGTGGGAGAAAACTACCTACCTAAAGCAGGAGAAGCCTCCATGGAGGAGGAGGAGGAACCCCCCAAAGGGGAGGAGCCCCCAAAGGGGGGTTGGCGGCTGGCTTTCTTTGGGTTGCCTTCAAACCCTAGCAGAGCTCTTTTTTTTTAAACGCGTTTTCAAGTTTAATCTCTGTCTCAACACACACTCCACTTGTGTGTATCGAATGGAACTTTGGATTCCACAATATACAACTTTGCATACAATTGGGTGACAAATTTTCTTTCACTCTATTTCTTTCTAGTAGAAGTAAATACTAGTTGAATTACCCGTGCGAGGCACGGGTGACTTTAGTTATATGCTGTTTTATTAGCTTTTAAGTTTAATGTCTAAAGTCTTGTAGTGGAAATTGTGTTTAGTTATAGCGTTTTAAATTAATTATGTTGTCCAAGAGGAATTACCCATGTAAGGCACGGGTTAGTTGTGTTTAATAAAATTGTTAATCTAAATGTTGTGTTACACTATATATGTTTTTTTTTAGTAAATACATCTTAACCATTGTTTTAAATATATGTGTTTTGAACATTTTTTTTTAAAAAAATTCAATGTGTTTTAATCTACCGTCATTTGTTTTTCCTTATTTCCTTTTTTATATTGTTTTAGTTTTTTATAATTAAAAAAATTAATTTTAGTCAACTTTTTAAGTCAATCTTATAATAATTCCGTTGACTCGTCAAATATTCTTTCCCACCACAGACCTATTCCTCCGAAAAGTCGCTCACCCAGCTTTCATTCTATTTTTACACAATCATTTCTTTCTCATTCTCCAAGAACCTCTTTCTCTAATAAAAATTGAAAATAGATGTAATGTTAAAAAATTTTTTTTTTTTAATGAAATGGATTTATAAGAGGGTTCGCATAGGCCTCAAGTATCCATTCATGTTTTTTTTCAATTTATATTTCTCTATTAATTTACTCTTGAAAATAAAATTAAAGCAACATTACTCAAAGAGAAATAAAGTGTGTTAATTTTCTTATGCTTATTTCACAAAACTGATAGTGGAGGTTTGCTGTTATCCTGCGCCCCTCTGTTTGCCTGACACACCCACTTCAACATCCCACAAAGCGTTAGATCTGATTCCTCATTCTTCATACCTCGTTCGTAATTGCTCATCTTTTGTCTGTCATGAGCTTTTGATTTTTCTCCTTCTGAACCTGAGTTCTGATCTCATTCGTCATGCTTCTTCGTGTATTGCGCTACACAATCGTTTCTTTGAATTCGAGGTGATTGGTGCATCCACAGGAGCTAACGTCGTATTGTAATGATTCTCATGTCCTTGTTTATGTTGTTCAGATTGCATTGGATCAGGTTTCAATACGAAAGGGGCAATGCAATGGGCAAATTGCCGCAAGGTTGAGAAAGGTCAGTGGCTTTATGCTAATTATTATGTGGGATTAGCTACTTTTGATAAGTGGTCTCTTTGAGAAATACTTTTTTGTACATTACAAACTACTTATGCGGTTCTCATTTTAACTATAATTAAGATGGTTTAAGAAGTATTACTTTTATGTCAGGTAATGTATTGCTTTTGAAATTACATAATGATTCTGAAGTACTTGTAACAGTGCATCAAATTATTTCAGGAATTCTCTTTCAAATCAGTAGCTGGAGTTGCTTTGGTTTGCTTGAATCTATAGTTTTAGTAATCTCTTGATTCATTTTCAGTTTTATGATTTTGCCAACCATAATGCATTCAATCTGCTGGATAGATACAACTCACGTGATCTTGTTTTTAACGATGATATACAGGTAACATTCTAGAAAAGCTTTTGGCTTATGCTCAATTTCTTATTTTAACTTAGGTCATTGTCTCTGATTTTTTTTTGTTATATACACGAATTCAGCTAGTAACAAAAGAAATTTCATGTTAGAATGAATGGAATACCATGTAAATGTTTATAGTACTAAATATAAATGAATATGTAGAACTCCATAAAACTGCACCTTATGGAGTTATATTGTCAAACACTTCTTCATACACAACATTAATTGTTGTATTAGAAGGGAGATCGTCGTGGTTTTCTATGAGGATCCTTAGCCCTTGTTTGCTTTTGACTCTTGATAGCGCCACATATAATTGTCCGTGGCTAAAAACCGGTCTTGGAAGATATAACCCAACACACCCTAGTGTTTGTCCCTGCGCTTTGTTTATCGTCATACCGAAGCAGACACATATAGGCAACTGCCGTCTCTGAAATTGGAACGGTAGATTTGTGTTATTTGTATTCATGGTCATCCTAGGAATCAGTACAGTAGATCCAGCTTTAGTCCCAGTTAGAACGGTGCACTGAATGACATGGTCTCCAAATCTCTTCACCGTCAATCTTGTTCCATTACACAATCCGTTGGACTGGTCGATATTTCTCATTAATATTACTGGGACTCCAATTTTCAAACTCAACTTATGCGGTGGCAGTCCTGAACAGTTCATCGCATTCAATACCTCGGGGGAAAATGCATCCAGCTCACTCTCAACATTGCCGTCTTCTTTGTATATTGAATCAGAGCTCAAGTATTCACTTTCTTCTGCCGAGACCCGAGACATCATGTAATCATTGACCTTTCCAACCAGTTCAATCGTGGGGGCCAAAATGGATCTTTCCCTGAAGTATTCAGAGTTAGACATGTTACGCAACAAATCAGGGTAGGTATAATTGACCAAGTCTTCAAAACCGGTTTCTGAGTTTTTTATAAGGATTTCATCTGGTATTTGAATTTCTGATTCGCCGTTAACTGGCTGTCCGACCTTGCCATCACCTATAGTCAACAACCATTCTGAAAATTCTGCTATATCTGATGCACTTGAGCACGAAGATCCTTGCAGGAGTCTCATGTTCTTTGTCAAACAAAGAACTTCACAAAAAGGCCATAGATAGGATGAATTTATTGTTGCACTGATGACATCTTGCCCGGATGCCCTTGGAATTACAGGTAAGATTTGCCTGAAATCACCGCCCAGAACCACAACTTTTCCTCCGAACGGCAAGCTGGAGTCATATCCTGGGGTGAACCTCAAAATGTCTCTCAAGCACTTATCCAAAGCCTCGTAACACCATTTACTCATCATAGGAGCTTCGTCCCAAATGATCAGTTTCGCCTTTATCAGCAATTTAGCATGAGGGCTGTTATGCTTTATGTTGCATGTTGAATCCTCAGTTATAGGTATGGGAATCTTGAACCTGGAGTGCGCCGTCCTTCCTCCAGGAAACTACAGTGCAGCAATACCACTTGAAGCCACATTGAGAACAATATCACCTCTTGATCGAATGGATGCTGAAAGCGTTTTCCAGACAAAGTTTTTACCCGTCCCACCGTAGCCATACAGGAAGAAAAATCCACCTTTGTTTCCATAGACGACGTTAATTATTTTGTCATACGCATGCCTTTGTTCGTCAGTTATTGAGGAGAGACATTGGTCCAAGTATTCACTCATTTCATTCCTGTCGTAATTCAACTCCTCTACAATCAGTCTTTGTCCAACGTCTTCGACAACAATGTCTGAAGGATAAGGCATGGAAACAAAATTGTGCAGGCTCCTGCCATTGTTTTGTAGCATGTTCTCAATCTCAGCGAGCGCCAGGTTTTTTTTCTGATCATCTGTTAGATTCAGTCCTGCAGACAGATAAATTAGATGAGTTTGGCAGGTTATCCGCAATTTAGAATGATCCAAAATGAAGGAGGCTTACCTGGGTAATCTAAGCGTCTTCTTTGTCTGTAGAGAATATCATCTGAAAGCTCTTGCCAGCACTTATCCCAAACTACCTCGGGATTTGACATGTTGTTAGACATCAACAACACCACAAACAGTCTTCTAAGATACTCTCCTGACCCCCAGAAGCTGGCCTCTTTTATTGCGTCTACAAATTCTTTGTCATCTTCTAGCAAACCAAGAGCACAACACGCATCCTTAAAAGTACTGTAGGTCACTTCTTTCACAGTGAGAATGTCTTTAAAACTCGTGCAACCTTTTTGAACGTTCAGAAGGATCCTTAAGTAATAGTCCTCGCCGCATGATGGAGGCACATGTGAAATTCTACCAATTGAGAAACCCTGTTTTCTAGGGCGCCATTCTCTTGTGTCGTCTTTCCAAACAAATTTGGTGGGATATTCTGAATAAGTAATGTCTCGTCCAGCCGCATAAAGTTGGTTAGCCTCCATCCAACCTATAAACTTGTTTTTCTTAATGTCGGCCTTTTCAATTGCATCTTGTACTGTCTCACCGTCATTGTACACTACGCTTTGCTCACCCGGAAGATGGAATGGCAACCTCACAACTGGAGGCTCTCTATAGTGCACTTCAAATCCAAACAATCGCCATGTCGCCTCACATGCAGAGATGTATCTGCAGTCATAGTAATTTTTTATTTCATCAATCACCTGGGATGGATTACTTGAATCCGAAGTTCGGTAAAATTCAGCTGTCACTCTGTCGTTGCCTTTATGGACATACTTGAAAAGATATTTTATTGCACTTGTCTGGCACGTGTACTCAACGTTAATGTGAGCTCTATATTTTTGGAGTAGCAATGGGTTGTATGGTACAATATATCTATTATCCAGCACAGTTTTGCCCTTTTTGACAGTCCTGCCATCCTCTCTTCTTCTATATTTAGGAAAACCTTCATCATCAATAATGGTCCTCGTCCTAAACTCTTTAGGAAAGAACTTGGAGCATTTTCCATTGTTCATACATGGTGACTTCAAATTTAGTACACCGCATGGTCCGTGAATCATATACTTCTGCACAGCCTCAAATAATTCAGGATTGTTGGTACGGTCTGGAATTTCTGCGGATATAACTTTGTCGATGTCTTCGGGGGTCTTGGGCTTGAATTTGGCATGGACAAAGACCAAAATGTGTGCGTGGGGAAGACCTCGCTTTTGAAATTCGATGGTGATTGAATCTGCAAGAATGATAGAAGAAGGTAATAAAAATCTGTGAATTGATTATAAATTTAGGCAAATGACATGATTTGTACATTATTAGATTTAAAAGTATCAGTAGGCTTACATCCACTAATCTTTCCGAACACTTTTCCGCTCTTCAAGTCATCAATTAGTTCGTCCAACTTCATTTTGAAAACTCTACAAAGTATGTCGGGTCTATCCTCAGGCTTCAAACCTCGTGTTTCAACAAAACGTTTGACTTCAGGCCATTCTGGATTGCATGTCATAGTCATAAATAAGCTAGGATATCTGATATATCTACAAATGGCAAATGAGTCCTTGCAATTGTTGAACATGTATCTCGGCCCTCCAGTAAATGATCCAGGCAATATGATTCGCTGACCTGTTGCAGCTGCATTTGTTTCTCCACGGACCAAGCACTCGTGCAATCCCTTGTAACGTTCCACTCGCAGTTTCGGCTGTATTGTCCTATAATATCGCATTCTATCAGCTTCAACCATGGTATAAGAGTCCACCAGAAGTTGCTGGAACAGTCTCCTAGATTGAAGAACAATAGGTGATTCCCCTTTTCTTTCTTGCAACCTATATGCAAACCACTCGCGCATGGCAATGTCATCCTTTTTTCTCGTTCTTCCAGGTGCGTCATAATCTTTAGTTAAAATACCCCGTCTCCATCCATCCTCCCCGTATGGAAACAATAGTGGATATTGAAGTGCAAGAAATGACGGATATGTAGGGTCAATATGCTTGATCAACCTGGATTGTGTTTCAACAATGATCTCTCTCTTAACAGTAACATCTATGTCACCCACCACCAACGCAGCAACTTCAGATGCTGTGGGAAGGTTATAAGTTCTCTCATCTTTGTCCCTCTGCCGAATTAACCTTAGCTTGACATTAGAAAAATCACCACATCTGTATCGTTCCCTAGCATATCTGTATGACTTAACCAAAGGGTTCTCTGCATCTAGCATGTTTTTTAAGTCTCTGACAATTAGCTCATCCAACTTATGAGCATCACCGCTTGGCTTTCAAATTAAAAAGTAATCGGTTAACATAAGGTGTTCAGAGGATACTTGTGTATTAAAAATACTATATAAGAAGATTGTAAATTCATAACGTTATGTATACCTGAGAGCTTGTATCATATTAGCAACCTCATTTTCAGTGTCAAAAATATAAAGTTGGGCAAATTTGGGACTTTGACCAACTGGAGGTATGAGACTACCAATAGAATGGTAATTTTGTCCTCCGAGCAAGAAGATTGGAGGACCACGTCCATTGTTTATGTTTTTGTCCACCTTTCCAGCCATAGACGTGAATGCAAACATTCCATTGAACATCATTATGTTCTTTAAGAAATGTCGGCTTTTATCAGTTTCATTTGCGTGCAAGTCTTGGAGAATTTTAGGTGCAGCTTTGAGCAATGGTAGTTGAAAGAAGAAAAACGAAAAAGGGGTTGCCGTTGCGCAAGAAGCCGCGGCGCGACGACCACCCAAACAGATCTGATTTGAGAGAGATGAGTTCAAGGGTAAAGTATAAATTATCATACTATTAATAATGATTATCCAATTTGAAAAATCTATAAAAATTAAACAACTCAATAAATAATGTGTGAAAACTAATTCGTAAAGAACTTATTTTAATTTATAAACTATATTTTTCTTGTTCAACGATAAACAAATCCATAAATTAAACTCTTATTATATTCTCCAGAGATCCCTAGTTATTACTTTACTTTAAGAGGTGTCAAATCTTTTAGTATATAACTCAATTAATTGATGAATATAACTACTAATGATTGATGAAGTGAGCATAGTTATGCCTATGAATGGAAAATATTTGGATTTTTTTAGGACAATAGATTAGGCCCTATAACAATGCAAGTTTGTTCATATAAGTAAGAGGATATTTTGCAAGTTTTTTAGGAATGTTAGCAACATTCTTTAAAAAGTGTTCCTATCTATGAATGTAGTCTTGGCATTTTTCATGCGAAATGATGCTCTAGGTATCCCAGATAAACACGAAACTGCTCCATTTGAGTTATGAACATTACTTTCTTTTCTATACATTTCAATTATTTCATGCATGTCATTCATTATCTACGCCTAATAAATGTTTGAACTTTTCTTTACATGAAAACGATCTAGGTGCCTTTTGATGTACTTGGACTTAATATCCTCCTCCATTCTCCCCATCTCATCTTACTTCTTTCTACACTAGCTAGTGTATATATGAGTTTCCTTCTTAGTTCTAAAATAGCACTATCATTAACCTATTTGTTTGGTATGTTGCGTCATCATCTCTTTCCTTCATATCATTCATTATGTGTATGTGTTGCTTTAATTCTTGTTCTTATCCTATTGTAGCAAACACATGCTTTCATGTTCTTGTAGAAAATTACTTCTTCTTAATCCCATTTTCATATAGTTCACATGCCTAAATTTTTTTCTAATAAATGCTTTATTGAAGTAAAAAATTGTCATCATAAGCTTTATTTTCTTTGAAATGGGAAAAGAATTGCGTATCGTCAAAAGTAATCGTGCACCATTTGTATCGATTTAAACAAAATTCAATGTTTAACGTTACCTTTTACTCCCTTCGTTCCCTATTATAAGCCACATTTTTTGAAAAAATTTTGTTACAAAATATAACTCACTTTCTAATATCTAGGAAGCATTAAATAATTTTTTCCAAGTTCACCCTCATATTTAATATGAAAGAGATGATAAACTTTAGAAGTATTAACTTGGAGAGAGAAAATTATAGGAAAGTAAATAAGGGTAATCTAGGAAAGTAAATCATTTTTTTTTACAAATTTATTACTAATAACTACTTTTCTTAATCTAAGAGAATTAGTTATTTGTGACTTATATATAGGAACGGAGGGAGTAACATATTTCCATAACTAAAGATTTGGGTAGTAGTTTGTACTTTGTATTCTTACTCCCACATAGGTACTTATGGTAAGGGAAACGATTTTTAAATCTCCACGCAATTATGACAAACATATTATTTATTATTCCTGTTCGGTTTATTGATAATAAATAAATTCTAATAATATCATAAATTTTTAAAATAACAAAATGAGATGAACTGTGAAACAACAATCAAATTCAAAAATACAAATATCGGTATATCAAAACTTAAACATAATTATGTCAAAAAAAAAGAAAAACTTAAACATAATTACCTGGTCATGTATAATTAAGTATCTCTAAATGATTTAAAACATATAGAAGTTTCACCAATACTAAAAACCATAATCTATAATATGTAACCATTAACTCATCAAATTTGTTCATCACTCTGATTGTCATTTGAAGCATTACTTCTTGGAATATCATGAAGATCATCTCCATCAAATTCATTGCATCCTAATCAATGTTTGTATGTCTTGCAAATAAAGCCATTATTTTATTTTGTCGAGCAAGAGTAGCACTTATGTTATCAATTGTTTGTTGTTGCTTTAAAATCTCCTGTCTTAATTTTTCCTCAACCTCAATACTCATACCTTGGACAAGATCAGTGTGGCTAGTATACTGTGATTTGGAAGTTAATGCACTAGCACAGTAGCACACATCTTCCACCTGAACTAAGGCCATGTACCCTTCCCTTCACAACTGTCTTAATTGGTTCCCTTGGATACTTTAATTGTTCAATTTCACCAAGTGTGCTGTAGTAATCATTTTCACATTGTCCAAAATCAGCTCTCTAACACAAAAACCATTATTAGAAGTAGTTTTTCCTTCACTCATGATGTTGTGTGAAACTTAAATCAATTGACAAATTGATAGGCCATGTATGAACTGTAGCAAATGGTGTTAGATCAAGATTTGGTCATGTGGTACAACTCTATGTTTTGATGATAACAAGTATTTATTTGTGGATGAACAACTATGATACTCTAATGTTTGTCTTGAGTGTTTTGACAAACAGGTTCTGATTCTGACACCAGAAGA
Organism: Lotus japonicus; assembly: GCF_012489685.1. Taxonomy (NCBI): domain Eukaryota; kingdom Viridiplantae; phylum Streptophyta; class Magnoliopsida; order Fabales; family Fabaceae; genus Lotus; species Lotus japonicus. The sequence goes on along the minus strand of NC_080041.1, from coordinate 121,824,185 downwards.
TATATTCGTCAGAAGTTCAGAAGATCAGAGGATCTGAAGATCAGAGGATCTGAAGATCAGAGGATCAGAAGATCAGAGGATCAGAAGATCTGAGGATCAGAAGATCTGAAGACCAGAAGCTCTGAGGGACCAGAGGCTCTGAAGGTTCAGAAGCTCTGAAGGTCCAGAAGCAGAAGTTACGAAGGTCAGAGGATCCAAGCATCCCTCTGACTCTGATCACCAAGCTTCACAAGTTCCAACACGAAGCATAACTCTGATCAGAGGTCAATGGTTAAAGGCAAAGGTCTCTATCGAGAAGTACAAGAGCAGTGTACTATTCTGAAATGCCTACCTACCAAGGTTCAGCCACAGCAGGTTCTGGAAGTTCCAGAAATGCCCTCCAACGGTCATATTCTCTCAACAGAAATATCCTTTGCACCTTGGACTATAAAAGGCTGAAGAAAAGAAGAAAGACCTAGTGAGCGAGAAGAGTGAGAGAAATCAAGAGCTGCAATACAAGAAAAGATTCAAGCCTCTACTTTCTTCATCTGTTCTTATTTAGTTTACACTCAGCTTATTTAGAAGCAAACCTTTGTAAACACCAACCTCAAACAGTTGTTTGATTTTCCTTAAGGGACCGGGTAGGTCAGTATCCTTAAGAAGACTAAGAGAGTGAATCTTAGTGGTGATTCCTTTAGGAGATCAAGGTTGATCGGATCCTAGAGAAGACTAAGAGAGTGAATCTTAGTGATAGCTAAGTCAGTGTATTGTTAGTCACTTGTAGGTTTCAAGTGCAGTTGTAACAATTATCTGATTAGTGGATTGCCTTCATTCTAAGAAGGAAGAAATCACCTTAACGGGTGGACTGGATTAGCTTGAGGGATTTATCAAGTGAACCAGGATAAAATACTTGTGTGCTTTTCTCTTCTCTCTATCTTTATCCGCTGCACCATCTATCTTAGAGAAACCGAAAAGATTTACTTTAAATCTTAAGGGGAAAGTTTTTATATTGAAAACGCTATTCAACCCCCCCCTTCTAGTCGTTTTTCACACCTTCAAATGGTCCCCAAGAAAATGTCATGTATAAACTAACGATGAGTTGTGTTGCTTGATTGATGCACCTATTCAGTAAAAAGTCAAGTTTAATGTCATTTATTATCTCAACACAATTACTTTAGAATCATCAAATACTTTAATGATGTTTGAACCATTGTGAAATTCATAATTAATACAATGATTAACATCAAACCGTAAGTTTGTAAACTTTCCATGTATGAACTGCAAGTTCAACTTCAACTATGTGTCTTCATATATATATATGTAAAGCACACTTGTGTTTTTGCATGCAATTAATGTATTAAACAATAAAAGCTTACATACCTTTATATTAAATACATTAAAAAATAAAAAATTTAATAAACTAAAAACTGAAAAAAAAAATTGTATTATTAAAACCTATTCAACTACTTATATTAAATAACAACATTCATAGACTTAAAATTGACTTGAGCTTTGCATTTGACAAATTTAAAAAATAAAAATAATATTTATTAATAAATAATTTAGATAAAATACTTTTAAAATAAAAAAAAAATTATATCAATATATCTATCTATATTGTACATGCGGCTCTTATTTCCCAAAGTAATTATTTATATATATATATATATATTTGGTTTTTCCAAAAAAAAAACCATCTATCTATATCTATATATATTAGTAAAACTCACTTGAGCTAAGTATTAAGTACAAATACACATGAGAACCTACATACATTAGTAAAAAAACTGGTGTGTTTTAATGAGATAGCTTAGTGAGTGAATGAACGGGTAGTGGAAACTTGTGCACTAATGATTTCAGTTTTAAACTTAATAAATATCAAATGTATAAGCAAAAGAGTAACATCCATGCCAAAAGTGTAACAGGCCACAAAGTTATATCTGCAAATGGTTTTAGCACAGTACCTTAAATTAAAATCAAATTTAATGTTAATTTTAAACTAATATCAATTTAGTCCAAGAAAAAAAAACTATTAACAATAAAGCATACTTCCGCCAAAATTAATCTTGATATGCAATGGTCTTAGTTTGCTGTCCAATTTTCTGCAGAATATATGTCTATTTTTCTTAAACTCACAAACTTTTAGAATTCCTGAACATAGTAACTCCGAAGAAAAACTAACATTAAATTAAAAATAGTGGTATGATGGCAATACCAGTGTCAAAAACTGAATAAAATTGTTAATGTCAAGAGGCTATTTAACTATCTACATTAAATAAGTAAAAAATGAAATGTATTATATTGAACCATGCATCTATTATATCTCTATATAAACAAACTAGTGAAATCACTCACAAACTCAAATTATTCATATTTCTTAGACTTCAGCTGCTGGTGAGAAAAAAATGACAATTGTCTCTAACTACTTTAACAAGTATATAATTTTTAATTATTTTAGTTAATTTCAAAATCAATAATTATTTGTCCACACCTCTAAATTGAGGTGGAAAGAGGTGGAGGAGGAGAGAGATAGGAAGAAAAGAAAAAGTAAGAGAGAGAAAGTATAAGATGTGATAGATGATAAGATGAGAGAGATAGAAATAAAAATAGGTGGAAATGAAGTGTATAAATAATGAGGTGTGTATATATCATTACTCTTAATTGCTTTTTTAAATTACTCATTCTTATTTCTTTATTGCAGGAGAAAGATCATCAACAACAACAAGAAACACACATTACTTAGTGATATATCCCCGTTGCAGATGATTGGAAAATAAAACTGTGAATTTCACATATATGGTAATTTACTAAACAATTCTTCTCATTCAATTGAAATCATACAAATATATCATCATTTCTATATATTTATATGACGCAAATCAGTAACAAAGTGTGAGCCACATAAATTTATATACTGCACTAGAAAGATAAGTGTAAAATGTAGTACTCACTATATTCTTGATAAGAAATAGGAATCTTTCACTCCTCAATATTGTCATATTATGGAAAAAAAAATAGCAACTTAATCATTCAAAGGGAACAAATGACGTCCATCCTGCAATTAGATAGAATTTATTTTTATGTTCGTGAAAGTGATTTTAAAAGAACTCCTATGCCACCAGCAATGGTAACAACACATCAACCTTGATAAAAAAAAAATTAGCACAACTGATAACATCACTGCAATGACTAAATCAATATTATAAAATAAAATAGTAGACTACCACGTTCATTTCAATACTAATCTAATTAAGTAATTAAATTTCTTTTATATCAAAAAAAACTACTCTCATTTCAATCTCAATAAAAATCTACCTTTTTCTTCTTCCGATGAAAACAAAAAAAAAAAAGAAATCTACCTATTTAATCATTTTTTCCCTTATTAGAAAAAGAAAGTGTTAGAATATCATAACTCAATTATATTTAATTATATATATATTATAAATCTTCTTCTAAATAATAACTTTCTTACCTTTCTGCAAATTTAAATATTACAATTAAAAAATACAAATTAAAAACGAACCCGTGAAACACACGGGTTTAATTTCTAGTTATATGTATAACATACTGGACATAATGAATAGACTACATATATATGCATATATGATTTTTTTCTTACCCTTGATGATATTTACTTCTTCACAATTTAGAATTACACACAAATGAGCTTCATTTTTTTCTTTCCCTATAGTAACTCTGTGTGTTTTCCCTCCCGCCACCCGACCGGATTGACTGAAAAGGGATAAAAGTTGAAATAGTTGGTCTTCGGACCCATCATCATTTCTTGATACTCTAGTTCTTCTTGAGTGGACATAAAACCCAAAATAATATAAAATAAATGTATTTTCTATTAAAATAGAGTATTACATAAATCATAAAATTAATATCAATCTTTATCTTTAACCTTTCCAGTTCCCATCTCCACAAACTTGTAAATTAAAATATCGTCTAGCTCAAACAAAATCAAGACTAACATTTCATACTTCATAGCACCCCTCTTATTTAATTCAAAATTTATGCCATTGAATGAGGCATGAAAACGGGGCAAAATTCAACGAGGGCTTCCCTTTTTCTTGCGGACTCAAAACACTGGTTTGGTCCTAACTTATCAACACTTTTTAAGGACAGGGAATCCTTTCGAACAGCCTGTTATCATTAGCTAGGGAGTTTTGTATCTTCAAATTGATATATACGTCATGCCTTTCTAAAAAGTAAACGCATTCGTCTAATGAACACAAGAAAAAAAAAAGGGAGAAAGGGATATTGTTGTTATCATCAATTGATTTTCACGCATTAATTGTGTTTCATATAGTGCTGATTTTTTTTACACTCAAATTTTGATGACACCGATAACAGTTGCGGACACTTGTGGTTTGTGGTGATTTTTAACCCGCAATAAATTGTAGGTATTATCGGTATCAATTTCAATGTCCACGAGCCTTTCCCATGTTCCAAAATTCATAAATTTACTACTCGAGTTGTTTTATTTTATTTTTTTACTTAAAAAATCAAGAAAACATAACTTGTTGAGTATTTTAGTAACATATTGAGTATTTATATTTTCAGTATTTTAACTCGGTAAAATCAAAACTCGATCAAATTTGTCTACAGAATTTTGAGTACTCAATCGCACAAGGTCCCTAATTGTATTGCTTCCAATTAATTTTGAGACAATCCCACAAGGACTTCTTTTTTAAGCCAAATGAATTAAAATAGGAAACATTAATTGGGTTTTAACCCGTTTATCATCCAGATACAAAGTAAACATGATCAGTATGTCCCGAAGCTCATTTTTCATCATAAGCATAATTTAGTACTAATTAAGTTGGGATGACTAAAATAAGAGAAATATCTAGCAAGGATTCTTGTATCCCTTCACATAACGGAAATAATAGTCAAGCATACACATTTTATCGGGCATTCAATCGACATATACATTAGCATTGACTTTTAATTGTTGTATATGTTTGCGACAGTTAGATATCGACGTCACATCTCTCCTCTCAAGTGTGAGTCACCGTCGTTCGCTGCATCAATGAAACCTGTTGCCTAGTCACACTGCTAGAAAGACTTTCGACACAATGAGTCGTTAACATGGTCCCACAAACCATCGACTTTAATACCATTTACTGAGGAGACAGAAGAGCCCATAGGCCAAGGAGGAACACCAAGTGATATCAACACCACATTTTAACCAAAAATCAAAAGACATTAGGTTTATGGGTCACATCTCTTATAAATTTTTTCCCTCATTCATACTTAATAAGTGTGATGCTCAAACTCACATTTGAATTCTCAACGATATCCACATAAACTCATAAATTTACATGCATATAATCACTCTTCAGTCTTCACATAATACTAGCAGCTTTATTGGCTGATATTCTTCCACACCAATAACGCATAACGACAAATACGTACGTCATGGCCTTGAACAAACTTCTTTTATTGGGTTTACATGCATGAGAGATTGCACGTATTTTGATTAGTGTTTCTCAATGAATAGGAAGCTTAGCTTTCAAAGCAATTAATAAAGCGAATGCATTATAGAGCTTGTACAACAAAATGATGTGAAGGAGGTGCATGATTCGTATTAAATTAGACAAAGAAAGACCACAAAAGATGAAGCTTTGATTGGTTGCATGATTGATTGTAAGGACTCGATCAATGACACTATCACATTTTGTGTGAGAATGATCTTTGACCAGGGAACTTTTGAAGAAGATGACTTAAGTGGGTTTCAATAATAGACCCTCTTTATTGCATAAATGGATATGTTTAAGCAACTAGAAAGATAGACAAATGCTCAAAGTAAAATTAAAGGAGTCTTACTAACTACAAAGGAGTGACAACTCGAAGGATTTTTGTTGTTTAATTCATTCAAGGACACATTTTCCATCGCTTGGACACAATGAAGCAAGTGTAGAATGCAAATCAATGTGGGATATAAAGTGGTGAGGGCTTTTTGTTAATTTTGGTTGTTTTTGATAGATACAAACTTGTGCGCATGATTTGTAAGGTATTATATACTTTTAGTGGAAGTCCTTTATGTTTTTTTCATCAGAAAGGTTTTTCCATAAAAGATGATGAAAAAGAACGGTGTCTTTGCACCTTGCCATTGCTCATTGAATGAAATTAACTATCAAATTAAAATGAGTCAAAATTTTAGCATGAATTATGAAAGTCTTTTTTTAATTTAAAATTTAATTTCAAAGCCCAAGTTGTGCTGCTTGCCTTACATTCATAAAAAAATTAAAGTTATATCCTCACACTTTTTAATCTAAAACTAAGCATTACTTATACAAAACTCTAATAGGTTGGTCAAGTGGTTCCAAATGTAATTAGGGACCCCTCTCACCCTGTCTTTTTATTGAAAAAAATATAATAATGATGGTTGGAAATACAGAGATTTACAACATAAAACAAATATAAAATGCAAAAAAGTTATAAAGCATGTTAGTGAGGGTTCGAATCTGTCACAAATATGTAGAGTCTTTTTTATAAAAAAAAATGTTCCTAGTAGTTTTTCGGCACTACAGAGGTTTGGGGATTGTGGAGATTTAAAACCTCTGCTAAAGATTTTTTATTTAGTGTTAAGCGGCGGGAGGTCGATGATCCTGAAACACATGGATTTGTAGAAAAGCATGGTTATTAAGTTAAAAAGACTTATTTGAAAATTAGTTTTAGCAAATTAGGACTATAGTGCAAATAACATGTACTAAACGTTAGTTGTAAAACACAGTTTATTGGTGGATTAATTTTTAACAAGGTCAAGTACCATATAACATTATTACTGTTCATATTGTTGTCATAGCTTTGATACGTCCATGACTATAGCTTTGCCAGCTGCCGGTAATAAAAAAAGATTACTTAATTACCCATGGTTAAAAAAATAGTGAGTATTATCCCATCAATGATTTTTTTTCTTTTCTGAGGCCTTAGTTGGGGAAGGATACGATAAAATAGAGGTGAAGGAATGTGAAGAGAAGTCATAAAGAAAAGGGAGTTAGAGAACAAAAGGTAGAAGGAAAGCGGGGGGAGGGGAGAAAAAGGAAGCTACTAGTGAAGCGGGGATGGAAGAGGGAGCATGGAGAAAAAAATAAAAAACAAAAAAAAATCTACCTGGAGTGCATAGAAAACGCTCACAAGAGAGGAAAAATACTCACGAGTGAGTAGGAATATCACCCCAGATAGGAGAGCCCCCCATAGGGCTAAAACTTTGACGACGATGATGTTGTGCTCCGTTTTGTGAATGTGCGTTGTGCTAGGGTTATAGGCTTATTTGGGAAGTCAATCGATAAGTAACAGAGTCATGGGTCGTAGGCTCATTTGGCCGATCCCCCATACCCATTTATTTGCTCATTCGGTCATTAGCATTACGTGGGGCCACACCCAAGATAACATATCTAGGTAGTGAATCTCGACCCGAAAACTTTCAAGTTGAACCAACATTCTTTAGTGCTCCCTCATAATTTACCAATAAGTAATTATTTGGTATAATAAATATTCATGAATGATATATAATAATAGTTTAAAGTTAACATTTTATTAATTAATAAGGTGATCAACACAAACAACAACCCTCTCCTCTAAATTAGAGAAGAGATTTGGAGAGCTACTATCTTTTGTTTTGCTCTATTACTCATTTACTCTATATGTATCATACTAATAGCAAACACAACTTTAAAAATTAGGTAATGTTACATCTAGGTACTTAAAGTAAGCACTGATGTATTTAACAATGAAGTTTAAAAAGCCAAAATAAACTAAAATGAAAATGTACAATAAATTGAACATAATAATGTTAAACTTCATGAAGTAAAATGCAAATAATTTTATGATTGGAAATATGTCCAGGCTTTGTCTTCACTTCTACAGTAACACAAAAAGGTCACAAGCCTGTGTCTGCTTGTGTGCTAGTGCTCTCCTTGCTAGCACATTGCAGGCTTGAGAATTTTCCAACCTAATCCAACTTCACCTGAGAAACCGACAAATTAAATTGATTAGCAAAAAATAAAAGTATCAAATTCCAGGCACAAAAAATTTCAGGTGGCTTTTGACGACCTCGACCCCATAGTAAGGCCCAAACTAGTTGAGATTCCTATACATAGTGGAATCTAGCACACCCTACTTGTGAAATTTAAAGTCTACAACACTAGCAAGAAAAAATAAAGCAATTAATCAAAAGGGAAAGTGAAAACAGAAAAACAAGATTGTGGACGAGATCTTAATTGGCTTCTCACCGCTTCAGTCAATCCCAACATTTCCTACTTGATCTTTCACTTCAAATTGTAGTAAAAGACACCTAACTTGTCTTCTAGTTCAACCATTTTCTTTTTCTTCCTGGTACTGAATTTAAACTCAAAAGAAGATTGAAAGAAATAAGGCAAATTTCAATATTGTCCTTGTGAAAAGTTGCTGATGAATGCAGACAAATCCAAGTTGGTCACTGAAATCAGTCACTGGACCTAGCTATTCATGTAATATGTATGTTTCATTTTGGAGACAAAATCTACGAGATGATTGGTTTGGTGTATACTGATTAGATCCCCATTTGCTTCTATGATGCTCATCCACTTTTGCTCAAACAGACTTTCCTTGTCACTTGGGGGCAGTTCAATTTACAGTGCTGATCGACATGAGGAAGGGCATCTAAGACATTTCATGAGTTATATTTCTACCCGGCATGTGTTTTTGGATGTCAGAAGCGTGTGCAAGGTAAACGAAATGAATTTCGTTTAATAAAAAAGAGTTTTGTTGACATTTTAACGTATGATAGTGATAACAAATATAAACCAGAGTAATTTTATGCTGGACCATGTTTATCACTTGTACACTTATGAACTATGTTTTTATTATTAACATTATTTATATTATTATGTGTTAAATTAATTTGCATGAAAAACTCTTTAACTTGCAGACTAATTTTTTTTATCCACAATAAACAAAGCCTCCAAACAATATTGAGTGTGAATAAGTGGTGATACATGAATTACTACTGGTGTCGGCATATTCACTTTTATGGCGGTCTTAAACCGTTACAAAAGTGAGTGTCCCGATACTACTAGCGTTTATCACTAAGTGTGGATATGCAAAAGTTTATGAGTGCTATATGTCATATGTGAACGAGGAAGAAGAAACAAGGTTTTCAGCATCCACTATACTTGGTGTAGCTTTAATGAAGTGAAGTGTGGCAATGGGGTACATGGTGTCCTTGGTATGAGGATATTGTGTGGTCATTGAATTTTCACTCTCCTACTGTTGTGTCTGAATTACTTTTGTGGATGTTGATGATGGTCCACGACTAAAGCAAGAAACGTGGCACGAGAGCAAATATAATTGGAGAATGCGTGTAGTGTGTATGATTAGTGAGCAAAAAGACAGAGTAAATCTTGTGAATATATAACAACTATGCATTGTTTTCTTAATGGAATGCATTTATGCATCATATTTGCCCACAAATAAATAGTGGAGATTCTGTAAACAGACTAAATTGAATAATTTATTCCCCTTTTTTCTCTCTAATTTTGTTTCAATTTTGAATCTGCTCACCACCAAGTATACTCGTTAATTCATTCCACATTTTCCATGAAAAGGTGAATGAAATCTCTCCACTGTCCATGAAATTAACTCATGCACTTTGAAGCAAGGAGACACAATGTGGCTGGCTAGTCCTATCGACTCCCTGCTTTTGAAGGCGGAAATCTTCACTTAGGAGGAGCTGCAATGCTCTGTTTTTTCTTTGTTAGAGATACTGCAATCTGCTGAGACAAATAGTAGTGACCCTTCAAATCACTGCACTTTCTAGCGAATTTTTTTTTTTTAGATTCTACTCAAGATGAATTTATATCTGTAAATTTGTTTGGAAATTGTGGAAGTCATTTCGACCTATATGAAGTTCTAACTTTCGTCGTCATCATCTATAGGAAGATCTAACTTGTTTACTACCAAATCAACACTTTGTAAGTGTTTTCTGGTGCTCTTGATACATTTCATTATATTTACTTGATATATATTTAAGAAAAAATAGTTAGGATATATTAGAAATATAATACAAGTCACTCATGTGTCCCCACATAATAGAAGGATATGTAGGAATTTTCGAATATCAATATATTAGCAATTGTTGTTTATCGGTTTTTGACCACTCCTAAATGTAAAGTGGAAATATATTACGTTTATCAAGACTTTTCATCCTCCGCTATTTTCGAACGTAAATTCTAGAAGTCTAAACCTGTCACTAAAGATGTTACATGTTTTATTTTTTACATATTTCGCGTTTAGCATGAAGTATGATAGTCTAATACGATGCACTAAAAATTGTTGTATTATCCCTGTGATTCATTAACATTAATTTATCTCAGGGGGAATTCGACACGGCATGAATTGCATATGTGGAAATAGAGGATCCGAGATTTAAAAATTAAAATAAAGGACAGAGAGGTTGTTGCAGGATAATTAACTTTTCTCTTAACAGCGTGCATGTATATGAGATTTGTGGAGGATAAAGTGCAAGCTACAGACTTTGATGCTGTTGAATTTAATAAACATTTTTGGAATGAAGTGTAATATATATGCTTTCTTTATTTTAAATATTAACCACTTTATGCTAAATAGTATATCAATTATTAAATAAATTAGTTTGCCAAAATCATATCAAGCTTTAAGAATTTGCAGAGGAACTTTCATTAGAAGTAAAGGCTTACATTTCCTAATAAAGAAAAGAAGGAAAGCGTGTGCTTAGAAATTGGTAGTTTTTCATATATGGGGAATAAATGATTCTCAAAAAACTACTAGAAGTAGCTTTGTGTGGGAGAAGTGCAAGTTTAACAGTGTGTTAAGCTAAAAACTACGAGGACTACGACTCTCGACATCATGGTGCAAAGGTGGGTTCTCGACAACAAGGGCTATGGCGACACCGGCAACTCAGCATACGGTGCCCCTCAAAGTCAAGTTAAGAAGAGTTATATCTCGACAAACTCAGCAGATGAAGAAATCTCGATCATCCTAATGGAAGAGGCAGTTACCGAGTAACAAGTAACTACAAGCACGTGCATATACCCACGATGCCACGAATAGCAACGGTTGCCCACGACTCAGAACCACCCACGTGGCAATAGAGTCACGTGCTCGAAAACCAGCGGCTAAACGTGGGGCATGGCGCCAAAATTCAAAACCCACGAAGCCATCATGCACCCAAGAAAAACCGCCAAGAACGTGGGCAATGACAGCACTATAAATAGAAGAAGCAGCAGCAGAAAGAAAGGTTCCCAACTCAAAACTCTGAAAGTTCACCAAAAAGCTCTAAACGTCCGCATCAATGAGACTCAGAGAGCAAAACGTGACGATGGAGGAGTATGTTGCAGAACCAACGCTTTAGTTTTCTTGCATTTAAGTTTGTTAATTCCCCAGTTCTTCTACGCATTTCCCTGTCGAGATCTTCATCTTTTGTAGTTTTTATGTTATTTTGATGTATGTGATTTCTTTGTAATTTACCCGTGTGTAATGAAATTCAGTTCTGTTTAAACCAACTTGGTGTTATCGAAAAAGCACTCACACACGCAACACTTTGGCAAAGCGTTTTCTCAAAAGGACCCCGAATCTAAACTTCCTTTAGTCGAACTAAGAGGATATTTGTTTACCAAAAAACCACGTAAACAAATTGGCACACCCAGTGGGACCGTTTTTGTGAAAACTAAGTTTTACAGAAGCGTTTCGTGTGTTTTGTTTGCTGCATGCTATTTGGTATTTGTTACTTGCCTTGATTGTGATTTATATGCACCTGAGAAGTGGTAAGACTATAAGTATGGCGAGCAATCGAGGAAGAACCTCTCCTCAAGGGTCTAATGTGGGTAATCAGAGCAGCCCTGGGGGAAGTAGTGGTAACAATAATGAAGAAGTGTCTACTGGAATGGGGCATGGCACCACTATGCCAACCCAGGATGTAGCAATTTCTGCAGTTGCAGAAAAGCCTGTATCTACATCAGTGCAGACACAAATTGTTCCAACAGTTACGAGGGAAAACATGCCTTATGGTATGCCTACGTCCATGATGCAAGGCATACAAGGCACGTATTCGACGTTCCCTGAAAATGTTCCCCCATTCAGCATACCCCCTTTTGGGGCAAATGGAACAATGCTAAATTTGGGGAGTCGAGTTAGCCCTCCTATTCCTGGATCCAGTTCACAAGTTTATTTATCTACAGGTATGAATACTAGTTTACTTCAAGCCATTAGGCAACAGGTAGATGACAGTAACCATGAAATGGTTAACATGTTATCTCGACAGATAGGTGAGCTAATCAACCCTGTGCTCCAAAATAATAATGCCAATAATCAGCATTTGGCACGACAGATGGATCGTTTGGCGACAGCCCTGGGGGCACCAGTCGAAATCCAACCGGCACCAGGGATTAACCAAATCCCGTTGCCTAACCATGTCCCTGCCCCTGTGCGCTACCAGGCGCCGCAACGCCAAGAGATGAGGGCAAACCCTTTGTACGAGGCAGTGCAGCCTGAAGGTGTGAAAAACGACTAGAAGGGGGGGGGGGGTTGAATAGCGTTTTCAATATAAAAACTTTCCCCTTAAGATTTAAAGTAAATCTTTTCGGTTTCTCTAAGATAGATGGTGCAGCAGATAAAGATAGAGAGAAGAGAGAAGCACACAAGTATTTTATCCTGGTTCACTTGATAAATCCCTCAAGCTAATCCAGTCCACCCGTTAAGGTGATTTCTTCCTTCTTAGAATGAAGGCAATCCACTAATCAGATAATTGTTACAACTGCACTTGAAACCTACAAGTGACTAACAATACACTGACTTAGCTCACACTAAGATTCACTCTCTTAGTCTTCTCTAGGATCCGATCAACCTTGATCTCCTAAAGGAATCACCACTAAGATTCACTCTCTTAGTCTTCTTAAGGATACTGACCTACCCGGTCCCTTAAGGAAAATCAAACAACTGTTTGAGGTTGGTGTTTACAAAGGTTTGCTTCTAAATAAGCTGAGTGTAAACTAAATAAGAATAGATGAAGAAAGTAGAGGCTTGAATCTTTTCTTGTATTGCAGCTCTTGATCTCTCTCTATTTTCTTTCTTCTTTTTCTTCAGCCTTTTATAGTCCAAGGTGCAAAGGATATTTCTGTTGAGAGAATATGACCGTTGGAGGGCATTTCTGGAACTTCCAGAACCTGCTGTGGCTGAACCTTGGTAGGTAGGCTTGTCAGACTAGTACATTGCTCTTGTACTTCTTGATAGAGACATTTGCCTTTAACCAATGACTTCTGATCAGAGGAATGCTTCGTGTTGGAACTTGTGAAGCTTGGTGATCAGAGTCAGAGGGATGCTTGGATCCTCTGACCTTCGTAACTTCTGCTTCTGGACCTTCAGAGCTTCTGGACCTTCAGAGCCTCTGGTCCCTCAGAGCTTCTGGTCTTCAGATCTTCTGATCCTCAGATCTTCTGATCCTCAGATCTTCTGATCCTCTAATCTTCAGATCCTCTGATCCTCAGATCCTCTGATCTTCAGATCCTCTGATCTTCAGATCTTCTGATCTTCAGAACTTCTGACGAATATATCTTCTGGTGTCAGAATCAGAACCTGTTTGTCAAAACACTCAAGACAAACATTAGAGTATCATAGTTGTTCATCCACAAATAAATACTTGTTATCATCAAAACATAGAGTTGTACCACATGACCAAATCTTGATCTTACAATCTCCCCCTTTTTGATGATGACAAAACCATGTATTTTGATGAACAACTCTAAACAAATAAACTGAAGACACTCAGAGTATAAGGTATCAGAGTTAAAACTTATCCTGATGTGTATAGTTTTTCTTGCTCCTTCTGAATCCAAGACTCGTGCTTGATTCTGAGCTAAGCTCCCCCTGAATCTAGTACTTAATATCAACGTTAGTAATATCTAGATTCTGAGCTAAATAATATAGGAGTTGTCAAGATACTATAAGTTTAATATCTAGATTCTGAGCTAAATAATATAGGAGTTGTCAAGATACTATAAGTTCTCCCCCTTTTTGTCATAAGCAAAAAGAATGAAGGTGGAAAAAAAATAGTAAGAGCATAAGACGAAATACTCCCCCTCAGAAGGAATACCAAGGGATACTTGGCTGCTGATTAGTATATCTTCTTATGAGAGCAGAAGTGTCAAAGTCCAGAGGTTCTGGTGACATCTCCATTCTGGAAAAAATTCCATCTTCAGATGCTTCAGAATGAGAAGCTATGAACCTACTCTTCTTCTGATGACGCAAGTCAGAAGTTGTAGTAGCATCTTCTGATGTTGTTGCTTCTGGTTTGACAAGTTCTGAGTCTTTGTTTCTTTCTGAAACAGTCATGCTCATCTCTGCAAGCTTTTTCAGCTAGCTTTGACTTGACCAAATCTTACTCTACTGATGCCTCCAAGATTAACTTCACCTTCAGGTTCAAGTTTTGGATCTTGAGACATATGCCTTTCTCCCGTCATGTGTTGCCTGCATCCACTGTCCAGGTTCCATGGTTGGAGTTTCGATGGACTTATTGAAGATATCTGCAACATATATAATCTTATCCCTAGGTACCCACTTTCTGGGTCCTTTCTTGTTAGTTAGCCCAGAAGTTCTGACAACTTTGGGTCTTTCAACAGGATAATATAAAGGAATTTGAGCATGATATTTTGACATAGAGAAAATTCCTTTCTTAAGAGATGATGGAGCAACTTCAGAAGGTTTAGAATAACCAATGCCATATATTTCATTTCTGCTTACGCCATAGATCATTGAAGCAATTAAGCTTCTGTCTACGCTTTTAGCCAGGAATCTTTGAAAAGACTTTTCATACTTAGATTCATTTCTACAATCAGAGGCATCACAAGCAACTATTTCTTCTAACTTAGCAATCTGGTTCTTAAGCACAGAGTTAGAATTTACCAAAGCATGATTATCATTTTTCAAATCGGAAATAATTTTCTCATGTTCAGAAGGAGTCTTAGAAGCAGCAGATAAGTCATTTTTCAACCTTTTATGCTTAGACAATAAAGAGTTATACTTATCCATAATATCAGACAAAGCATGTTTCATTTCAGAGGTTGAGAGAGAAGCGAATACCTCATTTTCATCGTCTGAGTTAGGATCTTCTTCTGATGCTGAGTCAGAGTCAACTGCATCCTTTGACTCTGCTCCTTTGTCTTTGACAATGGCCATGAGTCCTTGAACTTCACCATCAGAGTCAACATCCTCTGACTCTGATTCATCAAAAGTCACCATCAGACTTTTCTTTGTCTTGAAATGCTTCTTTGACTTTTTGTCGTTTGATGAGCCTTTGTATTTGCTCTGCCTGTGCTTCCAGATGCAGTTGAGCTTTCTGGATATCAGAGTCAGCTCATCCTCATCAGAATCTTCAGAGTCTTCTGCTTCAGCTTGGAGAGCTTTTGACTTCTCAGATTTGGATTTCAAAGCTATAGACTTCTTCTTCAGATCCTGCATTTCTGAGCGCTTCAGTTCATGGCATTTCAGTATGCTGATGAGTTCTTCTAAACTCATATACTCAACATCTCTAGTTAGCTCCAAGGAAGTTATCAAAGGCATCCAACTTTCAGGAAGACCTCTAAGGATCCTCATGACATGATCCGCAGTGGTGTAGCTATTGTTGAGGGGTCTTATTCCAGCAATAATCAACTGGAATCTGGAAAACATATCTGCAATGGATTCGTCAGGTTCCATTTGGAAGGATTCATATTTCTGGATCAAAGACAGTGCCTTTGATTCTTTCACTTTCTTGTTTCCTTCATGAGACATCTTCAAGGATTCAAAGATGCCCTTGGCGGAATCACGATCAGTAATTTTCTCATATTCTTCATATGAAATGGCACTTTGCAGAATAGCTCTTGACCGGTGATGATCTCTGAACTCCTTCTTTTGATCTTCACTCATCTTCTCCCTTGGGATTTTTACACCATGTTCATCAACAGGAGGGGTGTAGCCATAAACAACAAAATCCCAGAGATCAGGATCAAAGCCAAGAAAGAAGCTTTCGATTCTGTCTTTCCAGAAATCAAATCTCTGACCATCAAAGACAGGTGGTCTTGCACTGTATTGATATTTGCTTGTAGTAGTGGTGGCATCCATGAGTTTTTCACACTGGCCCGGATCTACTGAACACTGTTAAGTGTGGTAATCAGAACTTGCGCTCTGATACCAATTGAAGGTGTGAAAAACGACTAGAAGGGGGGGGTTGAATAGCGTTTTCAATATAAAAACTTTCCCCTTAAGATTTAAAGTAAATCTTTTCGGTTTCTCTAAGATAGATGGTGCAGCGGATAAAGATAGAGAGAAGAGAGAAGCACACAAGTATTTTATCCTGGTTCACTTGATAAATCCCTCAAGCTAATCCAGTCCACCCGTTAAGGTGATTTCTTCCTTCTTAGAATGAAGGCAATCCACTAATCAGATAATTGTTACAACTACACTTGAAACCTACAAGTGACTAACAATACACTGACTTAGCTCACACTAAGATTCACTCTCTTAGTCTTCTCTAGGATCCGATCAACCTTGATCTCCTAAAGGAATCACCACTAAGATTCACTCTCTTAGTCTTCTTAAGGATACTGACCTACCCGGTCCCTTAAGGAAAATCAAACAACTGTTTGAGGTTGGTGTTTACAAAGGTTTGCTTCTAAATAAGCTGAGTGTAAACTAAATAAGAATAGATGAAGAAAGTAGAGGCTTGAATCTTTTCTTGTATTGCAGCTCTTGATCTCTCTCTATTTTCTTTCTTCTTTTTCTTCAGCCTTTTATAGTCCAAGGTGCAAAGGATATTTCTGTTGAGAGAATATGACCGTTGGAGGGCATTTCTGGAACTTCCAGAACCTGCTGTGGCTGAACCTTGGTAGGTAGGCTTGTCAGAATAGTACATTGCTCTTGTACTTCTTGATAGAGACATTTGCCTTTAACCAATGACTTCTGATCAGAGGAATGCTTCGTGTTGGAACTTGTGAAGCTTGGTGATCAGAGTCAGAGGGATGCTTGGATCCTCTGACCTTCGTAACTTCTGCTTCTGGACCTTCAGAGCTTCTGGACCTTCAGAGCCTCTGGTCCCTCAGAGCTTCTGGTCTTCAGATCTTCTGATCCTCAGATCTTCTGATCCTCTAATCCTCTGATCCTCTTATCTTCAGATCTTCTGATCTTCAGATCCTCTGATCCTCAGATCCTCTGATCTTCAGATCCTCTGATCTTCAGATCTTCTGATCTTCAGAACTTCTGACGAATATATCTTCTGGTGTCAGAATCAGAACCTGTTTGTCAAAACACTCAAGACAAACATTAGAGTATCATAGTTGTTCATCCACAAATAAATACTTGTTATCATCAAAACATAGAGTTGTACCACATGACCAAATCTTGATCTTACACAGCCGCCATTGCAAAATGTATATATGGTAAACAGGGAAGAACACGCTGATGGTGTGCTAGAAAGAATTCGACACCAGAACGCTGGGGGGCAACAAAATGTTGCTGCTGTGGTAGAGCAATTGTTGAACCAACATGGTTTCAACGTGGGTTTCGCGAATAGACCCCATTTTGTGTCAGCCTTTACAGAGGAGGTTCTCGAATCAGAACTTCCTCGAGGCTGGAAGGTCCCCAAATTCACTAAGTTCTCGGGGGATTCAGGAGAATCCACTGTAGAACACATAGCCAGGTACCAAATCGAAGCAGGAGACCTAGCCATCAATGAGAATTTAAAAATGAAGTACTTCCCGAGTTCGTTAACCAAAAATGCATTTACCTGGTTCACCACCCTCGCTCCTAGGTCAGTCCATACATGGGCCCAATTGGAAAGGATTTTCCATGAGCAGTTCTTTAGGGGAGAGTGCAAGGTGAGTTTGAAAGATTTGGCTAGTGTTAAAAGAAAGCCAGCAGAGTCAATTGATGATTACCTAAACAGGTTTAGGATGCTTAAATCTCGATGTTTCACCCATGTCCCTGAACACGAGCTAGTTGTCTTAGCCGCTGGTGGTCTAGAGTATTCCATTAGAAAGAAAATCGACACTCAGTATATTCGCGATATGTCTTTACTCGCAGATAGAGTGAGGCACATCGAAGTGCTAAAGGCCGAAAAGTCTGAGGAAAGGGCCAAGACTACTAAGTGGCCAAAGAAGGGGAAGGTAGCGTACATAGATGCGGATCCAGTATGTCAAAGTCCATGTGTCTATCGAGAAGTTCCTGAAGACGTCGAATTAAATGATGTCAATCTGGCTGAACTTCAGCCAGGGGATCCTTATGTTTGTAAAGCATTGAAACCACGTGAAAACAAACTTGGGGAGCAAAACCCCAAGAACGCGATTCCTGCTGTGAAAACTTATACTTTTGATGTGACCAAATGTGATGCAATTTATGATATACTTGTGTCTGATGGTTTGCTTGTGGTCCCTAAAGACCAAAAACTTCCTTCTCCTGAACAAAGGAAAGGGAAGAAATATTGTAAATATCACAACTTTTTTGGTCATTGGACCTCACAATGTGTTCGTTTCAGGGATCTTGTGCAGGGGGCATTGGATTCGGGAAGGCTCAAGTATGACGAGAAAGCCAAAAGCCAAATGAAGATTGATTCCGACCCACTGCAGGTAGCTGAAGCCAACTACGTGGAACCTTTCTACATTGGCACGGTCGACATTTCTGAGAAGCTAAATCTGGGCCTGACACTCGAGGAAGCAAAGGAGGGAAACATGGCTGTCAAAGAACCAGAGGTCGCGAAAGAGGTGAGCCTAGAGGGGGTTTACCCCAAGGCAGGAGAAACTCTTGTTGAGTTTTTGTCACGAAGCAAAGATGGCGAGAAAGAGGTCATGCTTTGTTCTCGGTGTAGTGCCGTTTTCGACAAGTCAGCAGCTAAAGCCTATCAAGATTCCGAGATGAAGAGGCATTACCAGAGCAAAATGCCTGTGTCCAGAAGGTTGAAATATCCCCACGAGGAGTGGATTGAAAGGGATCAAGAACTCGATGGCAATAGAGGCCAAAAGTCAAGAATCAAGGACAAGACTTATGTCCCTGATGCTGGTTTGCCAAA
The DNA here is from genome assembly GCF_012489685.1 of Lotus japonicus. Classification (NCBI taxonomy): domain Eukaryota; kingdom Viridiplantae; phylum Streptophyta; class Magnoliopsida; order Fabales; family Fabaceae; genus Lotus; species Lotus japonicus. The sequence goes on along the minus strand of NC_080041.1, from coordinate 121,805,146 downwards.
GAATCAATGGTTCAGGCCAGCACCCCCAAAACCGAAGCATCACCAGAAGTGGTCGAAGATCGATTTGGGCCAGGGGTCTTCCTATATTAACAACTCCCGCGTATCACGGAGCTACTCCTATGGCTCTGGAAACTACTATGCCCCCGAGCAAATGACCAGAACTCAATTCAGACGTTTCCTGAGGAAAAGAAAAGCTGAGAGAGAAAGAGGTGGCAAGTTCCGTTCCTTATGGGACATAAAGCCAAAAGATAACCCTCGCAATGAACCTAGTGTGGCGTCGATTATTAACCAGCTCGACCACGCCATCAAACAAGGAACAGTTGTGCCACCAAACCCGGCCAAAGAAAAAGGGAAAGATGTGGCTGAGGATGAGGATGAAGACATGCTCGACGATTTCGACGATAGTGATGGGGAAGATCTTAACATCATCTGCATAGTGTCTATCTTACCCGCTGAATTCGACAGAATCTCGGAGGTAACCGAAAATGAAGAGGACTACTACGACGAGGAAGAGCCGGATGACAACCCCTTGTGCTACTACGTGATGCAAAAAGGATCCGTCGAAGACGAAAGAGCTATTTTCCAGAGGCCAACGGAGCAGATGAAAAGCCATTTGAAGCCGTTGTTCGTTTGGGCAAAAGTCGACGAAAAAGGAGTCAATAAAGTTCTTGTCGACGGAGGAGCCACAATCAATTTAATGCCTAAGTTCATGCTCAAGAAATTGGGCAAAACTGAAGCAGACCTAATCCCTCACGACATGGTCCTTTCCGACTACGAGGGGAAGACAGGTTCTTCTTTAGGAGCAATTATGTTGAACATAACCGTAGGAACGGTAGCCCGTTCCACATTGTTCATCGTGGTGCCTTCAAAAGCCAACTACAACCTGCTATTGGGGAGAGAATGGATCCACGGCGTGGGGGCAGTGCCCTCAACCCTGCACCAACGTATTTCCATTTGGAAAGCAGATGGAGTCGTCGAGAATGTGCAAGCAGATCAGAGCTACTACTTAGCGGAGACAGGCTACGTCAGCAAAAAGAATTTCGACAAAATTTTAGCCACAATTGCTCCTCTAGACACAGTGGCCTCTCAATATTTCAACCCGTACTCAGAGTACTCAGTGACATTAGATCCTATCAGGGGTTTGAACCTTAATGAAGCATACAAACCTGATGCCATGAGTGGATGGCACAGCGATGAAGAAAAGGATGCCACAACTGAGTGGCAAAATGAGGTTAAAGATGATTAATTCGAGCCTAGCTCGAATTTCGGCTTATGCAGCCGAAAACAGAATAAGGACGGCCTTAGAGGCCGCAAGAATAGCCAAAGAAATGGCTACTGAAGAAACCAATGCCTCAATTCTGCCTGTCGAAATGACATCCCAAGAGGAGGCAACAGCAAATGAGGATAACACGTGCATAAGAAAAAACGAGCAGAGAGTCGATGAATGCGAATTCGAGGATCTTCGCGATTTGAGACTGGATTGCATCTATGATGACGGTCCATTAGGTTTCGAAAAGCCAGTGGTCGACATTTCCAAGAAAATGGAAGCACAAGACCCTTTGGAAGAAGTGGACCTGGGAGATGGCTTAGAAAAGAGGCCAACATACATCAGTGCTCTCATTGACCCAGAGTTGAAGGACAGGATGGTGAAATTACTCAAGGAATTCAAAGACTGTTTCGCTTGGGATTATGATGAAATGCCTGGCCTCAGTCGAGAATTGGTGGAATTGAAGTTACCCATCAAAGAAGACAAGAAACCGGTCAAGCAATTGCCCAGGAGGTTCCATCCAGATGTGTTGGTGAAAATCAAGGAAGAGATTGAAAGACTCCTCAGGTGTAAATTTATCAGAACGGCTCGATACGTGGACTGGCTAGCCAACGTGGTTCCAGTGATCAAGAAGAATGGAAAGATGAGAGTTTGCATCGATTTCCGAGATCTTAACGCTGCCACTCCAAAAGACGAGTATCACATGCCTATTGCTGAGATGATGGTGGATTCAGCTGCTGGTCACGAATATTTAAGCTTGTTGGATGGTTACTCAGGTTACAACCAAATCTTCATAGCAGAAGAGGATGTGTCGAAAACAGCTTTTCGATGTCCTGGTGCCTTGGGGACATACGAGTGGGTGGTCATGCCATTTGGATTGAAAAACGCTGGCGCGACCTACCAAAGGGTAATGAATACCATTTTTCATGATTTTATCGAAACTTTCATGCAGGTTTACATTGATGACATTGTGGTGAAATCCCCATCAAGGGATGACCATTTGTTGCATCTAAGGAAATCCTTTTAGAGGATGAGAAAATATGGCTTGAAGATGAATCCCCTTAAATGTGCCTTTGGTGTTATTGCAGGTGACTTTTTGGGTTTTGTGGTGCATAAAAAGGGCATCGAGATCAACAAGAACAAAGCCAAAGCCATTCTCGACACAAATCCACCAACCAGCAAGAAACAACTGCAATCATTGTTAGGAAAGATTAACTTCCTAAGGAGATTTATTGCCAACCTCAGCGAGAAGACCAAATCATTTTCCCCACTTCTTCGACTCAAGAAAGAAGACACGTTTCGCTGGGAAGCAGAGCACCAGAAAGCATTCGATGAATTCAAAGCGTACTTGTCCAGTCCACCTGTAATGGCACCACCTATAGGAGGAAAGCCAATGAAGTTGTATATCTCTGCCACAGATGGAACCATTGGAAGCATGTTGGCTCAAGAAGATGAAGATAGCAAGGAGAGAGCCATATTTTACTTAAGTAGGGTGTTGAATGATGCAGAAACTCGATACACCATGATCGAGAAATTGTGCTTATGCTTGTACTTCTCTTGTGTGAAGCTGAAATATTATATAAAGCCAATTGATGTAATGGTTTTTTCTCATTATGATATAATAAAGCATATGTTATCTAAACCGATCTTGCACAGTCGAATTGGCAAATGGGCTTTGGCCCTAACCGAATATTCACTCACTTATGCCCCACTAAAGGCAGTTAAGGGGCAAGCAGTCGCTGATTTCCTAGTAGATCATACTTTGCCTAAAGAAATTGTAACCTATGTGGGTGTCCAACCTTGGAAGCTATTTTTCGACGGTTCTAGCCATAAAAATGGCACCGGAATCGGGATGTTCATAGTATCCCCAGGGGGCATCCCCACGAAGTTCAAGTTTAGGATCAAGAAGAAGTGCTCGAACAATGAGGCCGAGTATGAGGCTTTGATATCAGGCCTCGAGATCCTAATAGCCTTGGGGGCAAGGAACGTTGTCGTAAAAGGAGACTCTGAGTTGGTAATAAAGCAACTCACCAAGGAATACAAATGCATCAGTGAAAATCTAGCTAAGTACTACACGAAAGCTAATAATCTGTTGGCCAAATTCGACGACGCTAGGCTAGGCCATGTTTCCAGAATAGACAATCAAGAGGCCAATGAATTGGCACAAATCGCGTCAGGATATATGGTCGATAAATATAGGCTAAAAGAGCTTATCGAAGTCAAAGAAAAACTGAACCCCTCTGACCTCAACGTCCTAGTCATTGACAACATGGCACCTAATGATTGGAGAAAGCCAATTGTCGATTACTTGCAAAATCCTGTGGGTACCACAGACAGAAAGACGAAATACAGGGCAATGAGCTATGTCATCATGGGAAACGAGCTATTCAAAAAAAACGTCGACGGAACACTACTGAAGTGTTTAAGTGAAGACGACGCGTTCGTAGCAATCTCGGCCGTTCACGATGGGTTATGTGGTGCCCACCAGGCAGGGATCAAGATGAAATGGATCCTATTTCGACAAGGGATGTATTGGCCTACTATTATGAAAGATTGTATGGAGTATGCCAAGGGGTGCCAAGATTGCCAGAGACACGCAGGGATACAACATGTGCCAGCAAGTGAATTACACTCAATCGTTAAACCTTGGCCATTCAGGGGATGGGCTTTAGACCTAATTGGCGAAATTAACCCATGTTCTTCTAAGCAACACAAGTACATAATAGTGGCTATAGATTACTTTACCAAGTGGGTAGAGGCAATTCCTCTACAAAATGTTACCCAGGACACGGTGATCGATTTCATTCAGAATCACATAGTGTATCGTTTCGGGTTACCTGAGTCACTTACTACAGACCAAGGCACAGTATTTGTAGGCCAAAAAGTGGCATCATTCGCAGAATCTTGGGGCATAAAACTCCTAACCTCGACTCCTTATTACGCTCAAGCGAATGGTCAAGTAGAAGCGGCCAACAAAACATTGATCTCCTTGATTAAAAAACATATTGGTCGAAAACCTAAAAGATGGCATCAAACATTGGGCCAAGTGCTTTGGGCTTACAGGAATTCACCTAAAGAAGCTACCGGGGCAACGCCATTTCGATTAGCGTACGGCCAAGAAGCGGTGTTACCAGCAGAAGTATATTTACAATCATGCAGAATTCAAAGGCAAGAGGAAATTCCAAGTGAAGATTATTGGAATATGATGCTTGATGAATTAGTCAATCTCGACGAAGAAAGACTATTGGCATTGGATACCTTAACCAGGCAAAAGGATCGCGTTGCTAAAGCTTATAATAAAAAGGTTAGAGCTAAATCTTTTATGCCCGGTGATTACGTATGGAAGGTTGTATTACCAGTCGATAAAAGGGATAAACGCTATGGAAAGTGGGCCCCAAACTGGGAAGGCCCTTTCACAGTCGAGAAAGTACTTTTACACAACGCTTATTCGATTAAAGAATTAGAAGGTCGAAATCGAAAAATAACGGTAAATGGCAAATACTTAAAAACGTATAAGCCAACGTTGTATGAAGTAAACATCGAATAAGGAAGCAAGAATAAGAAAATAAACAAAGTAAATTGCCAAACTCGAATGTTTTATTAATTGGAATAGAACATTTACAACTATGACAAAGAAACTTTAAAAAGGGGGATTGGCCCTATAACTATCGTATTTAGCCCTAAGAGGCTCCATGCGCCTCAAGACATCCTCTTGTTGGGATTCCAGTCTCGACTTCTCCTGTCGAAGATCCAGCTCCTCACGGGCAGCGGAAGAAAGCTTGTCCACCAAGGCTTTCAGAGCTCCCACACTCCCCTCAGGGTCCGCTCGGTTCAGAGCAGCCTTCAACTCTTCAAATTCTTCCATCTTCTCCTCAATTTGGTGTTCAGCAAAGAACACTCGAGCAGTAAGCTCCCGGTGTTCTTCATATAGGGGTACAGCTTCATGCAGGAGGCCCAGGAACTCCAGGAGAGGAGTTTTTACAGAGGCAATAATATTCCTCTGCAGAAGCTGGTTAACGAGCCTGGTAAGCTCTTCAGCCAGAGAAAGGGAGGAATGCAATTCCCAAAACAGGTCTTCTTCAAAGGCCAAGCTCCGGATCTGGTTAAGAACACGACGGCTAGCCATGGTTGAAAAGGAAGCAGGAAAAGAATTCTGAGAAAAAGGCAAGGAAGAGCTTGAAGAAGTTGCTGAAAAGAAGTAACCAAGAATGCTCTATTTATAGTAAAACAACAAAGGAGTGCATTAATTAGTGGCAATCGATTGCCAACTCTTCATCTTATGGTTACCGGCCACATAAATCACCACTACCATCGTGAATAGCTTTGGCCTTTAATGAACAAAGACTTACATCGAATCAAGAAAACGTGGTATAAGATTGCAATAAATGGGTTCATTCCCCAGAAACCAAGCAACGACTACGTAAGGGGGTGCAAGGAAGTTTGAACGGTGCAACAATAAGTGAATAGCCGTCAGAATAAAGGCGTAGTGGAAACTGAAAAGACATGGCAAATTAAACGTCAAATTATATGGCCTACGTGCCAAAACCATTGTCGAAATATTACATACAAATCGGCATCGAAAGCCATGGTTAAAATAGTGCCATCATTACATATTGATAAGATAAAATTCTAAAGCAGGAATTTAAAGGAATTCAAGCGATCAGCAAAGGTGGCAATCTTGGCATCGAGATCCTTCTTTACGGCCTGGTCAACCTCCAACTCCTTGATAACATCTTTTGTCGAGATGATCAGAGCCTTGGAATCCTTGGTAAGCACCTCCAACTGAGCCTTCACAGCAGGGCCTTCCTCGACCAAATCAGCTCGCTTTTTCTCCAACTTGGTAATCTCTCGATGCAGCTCCTCAAGTTTAGTGTCGACTTTGGAGATTTCATCTGCAATCAAAACCTTCCTAGCAGTGAATTTCTTGAAGTCCTCTTTCATTGCTGCAACTTGAGCTTTACCAGAAGAGACTTTTGCTTCCTTAAGGCTAACAGCTTGGCCAACATCCTTGGCTTGATGAAAAGTGGCTAAAGCATCCACTAAGAAAGATTGAAGGTTGGCCATAGCAGCATCCTGGTGAGAATCAAGTTTTTGGCCAAGAAGGAAGACAAGCAACTCCTTGGCAGCATGACTCGCTTGAGGATCAACTTGAATCTGGTCGAGAAACCCACTGGCGAAAACAATAGCCTTTAGCTGACCCATGCTTTCCTCGATTTGCTGAAGGTTGGCCACCCCACTAGATTGAGCAGTCTCAGTAGTGGCATCAGCTCGACGGGGTGGAGAATCTAAGTCTAAGGTGCCATCAAGAAAACCATCCAAAGCTGCCAACGGGTCCTCCTCGAACAAAGTGTCAAGCTTTTCACTAGACACATGAGACGAAGAGCCACCCTTGGCTGGAGGCGAAGGTTGCACAGTGGCAGACGATTTTGGAGGAGGCATAGGGGTATCATCCTTGCCTGGAAGAGTTTCTGCTTCGCGAAGGGGAGAGGTTGCACCTTGAGTTTCCTACAAGATAAACCTCTTTAATACCCTTTTCGATAAAGTAAAATGCACAAACCAGCAGAACATGAAGAAATGTAAAGATACCTGGCAAGCAGATTCCCTAGAAGGGCTTGAGTTGGTGGAGCTTTTGGAACGACGGGGAGATTTATGGACAGGTTTGCTCCTAACCTTCCTCCGCCCCTCAGATGTTGAGGTCTTTTTGGCCGAAGATGCGGCCTTGGGAGGTTTCTCGACACCTTCAGTTTTGGATTTTGCAGGGTTGGGAGCTGGAGAATTCTCGCGAGATGGAGGATTGGAGGTGGAATGCTCATGAACATCAGCCTGAAAATAAAGACAAACACAATCAGATTAAGAAACCACAGGTTAAAAATGTCACAAGGTACCCTCGAGAATGGAAAACGTACCTGAATGGCGGCGTCGCCACCACCTTCTTTATCATCGACTTCTGGTTGAGCATCAGATGCCAACTTAGTAGCCCCACTGGTGGTGGAAACACCAGCCCCCTTGGCCCTCTTCTGACTGGCCGAAGCAACAGGCTTAGGTTTCCTTTTTCGACTCTGTCGAAGAATACGTTAGTTCATAATCCAAAGAGATTGAAAAGAAAGAGGGAAAAGCATGAGGAAAGTACCTTGAGCTTGTCAGCAAGACTGACATCATCGTCCTCATCATCATCATCATCATCCTCAATCACGACTGGCTTGGAAGAATGAGCCACTGGGGAAATAACTTGAGGAGCCGGTCGAGTAATGACTTCGGCTGTAAACAAAAGAAAAATTAAGAAGTAAAACAGGAAAACCAAGGCCAAGTCGAAGTATTACCTTGACCAATACGCATGTTCAGCGATATGTGGTTGAAGATTTCGACGGCACATGATACGGAAAATTCCATAGGTGGTACTTAGTCCAAGTCACTCGCTTTCGAGGAGGTAGAGCTTGATTGGCCAACACATTTATGTTTACATGGTCAACCCATTTAGGCAAGACCGGTGGAAAGGCCAATGCAAACCTACTCGTAGGCAAAGATGGGAACCTAAAGCCAGTTTTTCGAATAACAAAAGATAGACCCTCCTCACCAGGAGGAACAACTAACTTGGATTTCTTGGCTCTAAGTTCCCATTTTGCCTTAGTACTTGAGCTGCTTTCGCAACCGTATCTCGAAGGCGAAGAGTTGATAATATACCACACCAAAGAATTCTTGAAAAGATCGAATTTCTGCCAGGTGCATACCTTTGGTCTTCTTCGGATCCTGCTTCTGCAAAAGAAAAGCATCTGTCATGCATTGCAGACAATCGACGAGGGGCTTCGAAATTTGAGCCCAATACTCAGACCACCAGGCTTTGAAAGCATTGGTAGCATAATATGAATGAGCGTAAGTGAAGGGCTTAGGTTGAGGAGTTTCTTGTTATAAAACTGAACAGTCGTGTCGAAAGCGGCAGCCCTCTTAATAGCTCCGGGGTACAGGACTAGACTCTTGTCAAATAAAGTGTTGGGTAGAACTTGGCTAAGCCCAAACTGTCGAGAAACCAGTTGAGGGTTGTAGCCACATAGAGTGTAGTCACTGCTAGCAAAGCCCACAGTTAAAACTCTAGGAGATAAGAGGGTCCTCCAGAGCGTAATGTGGTGTTCCTTGGGCAATGCAGAATCAGAAGCATTAGGGTAAGAATTCCTCAGCCAGAAAGGGCCACGAACAGCCTTGCTGTAAGGAGAGAAACTGGAACGATAGTGCTTCAGCTCGAGAAACATGGTAAAAGTACCTTCTGAAGTCAGCTTCAAAACTCGACGCATCATAAGCAGGGGTCAGGGTCTCGAGCCTGTGGGCATCAATCTAGTGTTAGAAACAGTCGGAGGATTATCTTGTGCCGGCAGAAGAGATTCGAAAACTGCATTCAACCAAAGTTGAAACAGCCAAAGAGGTCCAGCGGCATTCAGAGAGACGGTCTTGGTATTCCGGATATCCTCGACAGCTTCATTCAGCATTTGGTAGGTTGCCAAGGACAAGCCTAGCCATAGCAAGTTGTCGACCCTCGTGAAGCAGATTGGCTAAGGGCAAAAGCTTGGCAGGAATGCGCAAAGACTTGGTGCAAAAAACATAAGCAGACAGCCAATACAGCAAGAAAGCGACATGTTCAGCATCAGATACCTCACCACTCTCGACATAATGGTCCTTAAATGAATCGACTAAAAGAAATGTTGTCAGTAGGAATCGAGATGGTTTAACAGGGGCAGGTGCAGAGTGATAATCATCACCAATGGGCCATAATCCGGTGATAGCAGCAACATCCAAGAGAGTGGGAGTAATCATGCCAAAGGGAACATGAAGGCAATTGGTGGACCTCTCCCAGAAATAGAGTGCACTCAACAACATAGCAGGGTTATACGATATTGGAGATCTCGACAGCTGAATCAAGTCGAGAATCCCGACATCCTTCCAGTGTTGCCTCTTATCTTCCTCAACCCTA